>NW_026557152.1:0-27432 GCF_029017545.1 Prosopis cineraria | reverse complement strand
ACATTTCAGTTAATGCAACTAAGTAATAAAAAAGGAAATCCTAGTTAGCAATCGAAATTGTCATACACATAAGTTATCCAAAATAAGGAGGCCTATTACAAAAGAAACACGATTCTAGGCCTCGGGTTGTTTTTCTTTGTCTCCACTTCTTGGGCTATTCCCTGTAATATTGAAAATAACGGGGTGAGTACAACTACTCAGTAACCAAGGTCCGAGTAGCTCATACTAATGAATAATAATTAGTTTAAATGTAAGTGAAAATTAATATTAATACTTTAACCCATGAGAAACATTTGAAATTAGCTCACATAATGGCATCTACTCAGAAAAAAAATAATGTTTTTAGCACCTTTCATATCAATAGAGTTGATCACACAAATCATTGACAAGCCTAATGACAAAGATTATTACTCAACTCAACATATCAACATTATGGACTCAATATAGACAACAAGTGTCTTTGCTCACTATATGCATGATTACACCTCCCTTATATCTTCCTTATTCCTTTGACATGAAACCGTGAGCTATAATTCAATGGGATATTCTATATTCTTTAACTTCCCTAGCCTAAACACTTATGAGGGGATTACCCGGCCAAGGCATACCCAACTCACTTATGGATCACGGCTTCCCCTATTTCTCACACTATGGGGTGTCATATGCCCTAGACTAGCTTCCTCATTAAACTAGTGAATAGCTAGCTAAGTTTGAGTCCCTCGTTGAATCAATAGGACAATATAAATATAATTAATCCAGGCAATCCATCACACAGATGGGGCCTTACCTAGTGGATTTATCATCTACTCCACTTTCTAGACAAACTCCTTCCTCTTAAGATCATACAATAGACATTCATGCCATAATTCACACATATACAATTCATAGAACTTCACATTATCATTTTTTCATTAAACTTCATCATTACACAATCATTGGACTTTTCAAACACATTTCATGGAACTTTAAAACCAAACAAGTCGTTTAAACTCTCAATTCACAATCATTGCACATCACACTTTTAAAATCATTGAACTTTCCTATTTTCATATATCTCACACTTTTAAAATCAATGAACTTCCCTATTTTCAAAGATCATTGAACTCCTCCTAAACAAAGATTCATCTTACTCCTCTATTTGCAAAATCTTTAAACTCCCAATTCACAATCATTACAAAAATCCACCACTATTATTCTCAAGGAAACATTTTGCATCACAGGCATAAAACTCACAAATTTTGATCTAGTAGATTTCTTCATAAATTAAGCTACACTTGCATTTTCTCTAGTTTATACATTTCAATAATAATTCATAAATCAACAAACTAATAGACATACACAAGCATAAGATAGAATTTTCTCAGTTGCCTCAAACCTTTGAGAGGTCAAAGGTTTCACCCTTCAACTATTCACTCCCAAAGCTTTCAAGAACTTAAATGGTGCCAATAGTAATTACACTAGAAGCATTTACCATGCAAAACATCAATATCCATTCTGAACTATTTTTCACTAACATTTCATCATTTCTTAATACTCAAGATTTATTCTAGACTCCTCTAGAAGTATCCATAAGGCTTCTTAGCTTCCTTTAACTCTCATTTATAATATTGAGCTCTTAAATGGGCATAAATAAAGCCACATTATTCCCAACCACCAAAATTATGGGAATCTCGGACATTTCATGTCCTCCAATCACTAATCATCATAAAATCATAAATATTAAGTTTACTTAGCTCAATCTACCCCCATTAACTCTATTTAAGTCAATGGGTTCGACCTCATAACTTCTATGGATCGAAAATCACCATTAACAATTAAACCCTAACCTCTACTATTAAGAAAATGGAAGAAGAGAGGAAAATTTAAGCAAGAAAGCTTACCTTTGGTGTTTATAAGCTCCAAACTACTCCAAACAATTAGTTTCTTCAAGCCCTAGCTCAGCTTTTTTGCCACTTGCTTGTTCTCTTTTGTTTTCTCTTCTTCTTCACGTTAGATTCGCGACTTAATATTGTAAAATTTTGACCATGCATCGCGGCGAACCTACAATGCACCACGATGCATGGCACAGAGAGCCTCTTCCAGGCGTGTTGTCACGCATGCGCTGCGGCAGACCAACCCCACATTGTGACGCATGGCACAGAATTACTCTCTTTAGAAATTCTTCCTTTTCTACTCTCGGGTGATCCAATTCTCCTTCGAACCCACATTTAAAATTGAAATCAAGACCAAACACGCCCATTAAGCCTCTCTGGCCACACACCTCATAGATATACTTTATTAGTTTATGTAAGCTTAATTAATTTGGATTTAAAATTGAGGATGTTACATTAAATATTTTGTATTTTAAAAAAAATAAAGCTTGGATTAAAAGGAAACAAACACACCTAATAGTGAGTAGTATAGAGATGAAAACACAAACCGCTCACATATAGGGTTTGATTTTAACTCCCATGTAGGGTTCAATAGATCAAAAAGGTTATTTAAACTCCCTAATTATCTTAATGGACTAATAAACCTCTCAATTAATTTAATTAATCTTTAAAGTAAATTTTGGGATGTTACAAAATACACCTTAATAATGTTACTAAGTTTACATCTTAGGCTTTTAATGATTATTGTATGTCTATTGGAATTGAAATTGAGTATCTTGTAGCACATGTTCATACATAAAATGACTTGTAAAATCATTTATTAAACACTTAAAATGGATTGCAAGACTATTCCTCATGTGATCAAAACTCTTGATATTCCTTTGGGGACATGCAATCATGCATGTTGCAACATTAGTTCGCATTAGGTAATAGGTATCAAAATTTCTCTCCTTTACAAATGATTTTGAGTCGAGAGTCTAACATTTCCCATCTTAAAGTCTTTGGTTATGCGACTTATATTCCAATTGCTCCACTTTAGCGCACAAACATGGGACCTCAAAGAAGGTTAGGAATATATGTTAAATATACACCTTCATCAATAATAAGATATCTCAAACTATTAACTGAAAATTTATTTACAATACATTTAGTTGATTGTCATTTTGATGAATCATATTTTCCAATGTTAAGGGAGAGAAAAAGTAGTCAGAATGAATTATCATTGTTTTCTCTATATCTTTATATAAAATAGTGTGAATAAGAAGTTCAAAAGATAATTCAATTGCACAGTTTAGCAAATCAGTTGTCAGATGTATTTGTTGACTAAAAAGAGTAACTAAATCACATATTACAACTGCTAATGCTCTGATCAAAATTGATCTCCTTATTAGACAATCAATCACTATTAATGAGTCCAAGACCTACTTAAAGCATGGTAGACTCATTGGTTCTAAGAATAAAAATCTTTCAAAAAGAAAAGGAGCTAAGAATCTAAATGGTCAAGTTGAGGAAAAGGAAACTCCAAAACAGTTATTAGACACAACAAAAATCTCAATTCTAGATGAGACACAGGTACCTGAAATAGATAAATATAATGATATCTTAGTAAATTATGTTGTGGATGGAATTCGATAGGATAGGAATGAAGTTAACATTGATGATGACAATTTTGCATATAATATAGCACCAAATTCATGAATGATAATGAGGATTGAAAACTGAAGTCTGTTAGGGAATATAGACAAATAAATAATTGGCCAAAATGGAAAGGTATAATAGAATCAAAATTAAAATCTCTTGAAAAATAAAAAAATTTTAGACTATAGTCCGCACATCTAAAGATGTAAAACCTATTGGGTATAAATAGGTCTTTGTGTGAAAATGAAATGAAATAGATGACATTATAAGGTATAAAGCATGACTCATTGCTCAAGGTTTTTTTACAAAGACCTAGTATTGATTTTGATCAAATATACTCACTTGTGGCAGATACAACATGAGTGGTATTAGATTTACGCCTAATGGATGTTGTTATAGCCTATTTATATGGCTCTCTTGATAATGATATTTACATAAAAGTTCTTGAAGGATTCAAATTGCAAAAAGCAAGCAATTAATGTTCTTGAGAATAATACTCAATCAAGTTAAATAAATCCTTGTATGTGTTAAAACTATATGTGTAACATCCTAAATTTCAATCCAATAAAATTAGTTGCTAATTAGGGATAAATTAGTAGTTAGTAGATTGATTATGGTTTTGGGTGTTGGACTAATATGTGATATTGGTTGATTGATGTGGTTATAAGATTGAATGGTAGAATAACAATCCGGGACATAACGCGTGAGTAGCAATGAGAGTTTTCTCACTGTGCTAAGCACCGCCACAGAAGTTGCATATGCCGCAGCCCATGGCACAAAATTTTACTTAAGAGTTAAGTTAGAACTCGTGAAATCAAAAGAGGAAAGAAGAGAAAATGCATCTAAGGTATGGAAGGAACTTCTCTGCTAGGGCATCAAGTATTTAGAGTTTGGGAATTTGCTTCGGCTAATGACTTGTTGAATAAGTATCGTACAGCCATGAGCTTCATTTTTACAATATTTTTATTGAATTTGGATGGTTAAGAAATTGAGTCAGGAAGTTTTAAGGTGTTGGAATCTAAAAGAAAGGTTTAAAAGGGCTTTTAAATATGAAACTAAGGTTTTATGACTAGTCTAGAGTTAAATAATTGAACTTTAAGAGTTTAAGCTAAAATTAGCCTAAATAATTAGGTTGAAATTAAGAAATTGGTTTGGTAAAATGAGTTAGGAGGGTGTTATAGTCATTTGAATAACTTATAGGGCTAGTGACTATAAAGAATGGATTATATGAAGTAGAAAGGTGTTGATTGAAATGTCTTGTATGTTAAGAGATTTGGTTTAGCCAAATCAATACCTATGTTGAGTGTTAAGAATTGATTGAGGGGCATTACATTGTGTAGATTGAATATCATGATGTTGCTTGTGAGAATTTATACTCTTGGGAGTTCACTACGATTGGTAACCCTTAGTGAAAAGGGTAAAAGGTAACTGGAGTAACCCTTTTACTTGTTTATTTATGAAATTATTTGCAAGTATTTTTATATAACTATGTGCATTATGTGTATGAACTGATAGAGTAGCAATATTGTGAAAGAAATATGTATGCGGGTGTGTGAGTAATGTATGAGATGAATCTGAAGAGATATGTGCATTGCATCCACGACTAGGGTAGGGAGTCGCGGCCTTATTATGTGCAAGTCTAGAAAGTCTTGAAGGTTTTAAGCATAGATTTTGACTCCACTAGGAAGGACTTAGGAGATCTTAAAAGTCTTAAGCGTAGAGCTTGACTCCACCAAAGTGGACCTCGGACAATGGTCCACGAATGTATCCTAAACTAGGGTAGAGGGTCATAGTCCTACTCTATGTAAGGCTAGAAAGTTCTAAAGGTCTTGAGCGTAGAGCTTGACTTCACCAGAAAGGCCCTAGGAGACCACCCATATGCGAAGAAGATACTTAATATGAGATAGAGGTATGATGGGCCTTGTTTTTGTGTAAAACTGTAAGTCCTGGTTCTAGCATAAAGCTTGATCCACTAAGAGGAAAACCAGGAGTGCATAAGTATGAGCATGATATATTGATAAATATGAATTTGTGTATATGCACACTATACTATTTTATTGAAATACATATTGCTTTATCTTTTGTTTATAATTTTGCTTACTAACTGGTATTTGGGTTATATCTGAATACCGAGGTAGAGAGAGCATGAGAAGGCTAAAAAAGGAAGCGAGGAAAGAGTAGCTTTGATTGGTAATTGTATGACTACCATTGTATAAGTAAATGTATAATATGTTGCTAGAATTAAGTTGCCAATTAAGATGCATAAGCATATGTGAAAATAAGTATGTGAATGTATATATAAATTGTGATTGAAAACTTGCTTGGATATGTGACATTATATCTCATTGAGGATACCATAGTAGTGGGTACGTGGGTAGGCCTGGATGTCAATTAAGCAAATGTATGTTATTATGTAACTTGTTCCACTTGTATATATATGAAATTATGTGTATATGTGAGAACTTGGCACAAATGATGAGGCAAAGCCTCATTGGAAGAGTTGAGTATATTTATCATTTTTGACCGTATGGTGAGGCAGAGCCCTATATGTGAGAGTCAGATGATTGAAGTGGAATAAGAGAGAGAGAGAGATAGTGTGTGTGTGTGAGAGAGAGAGAGAGAGAGAGTATTGTTACATGTATTGTGCCTAATATAAGCCCATAAGTGTGTAATATGGCGTTGAGAGGTCAATTTAAGTAATTAATGTGATGTACGTGATTCGAAGTGTTAATTAGGTGTATGTGATTCTTTTGAATTTAGTTCAAAGCCCAAAGTGCTCTAATAGGGTAATGAATAAGAATTGAACACTTAGGGTTCTATGTTTTGAAAGGAAATATAGCTTTTTTACACTTGGGTATCTAATTCTAGATCGGACTGTTAGATCGAGTCTAAACTTATATCATTAGATAGAATATATTATAAGGTTCGTGTGGTCATTTGAATCACTCTAATCGAACATCAAATATGAAAATGACGCGTGGCGAAAGTTCACCTTATGAATTATCGTATGATAGCAGAATTTGTTGTCATATGCACCACAGCGCATTGTATGCACGCTGCGGTGCATGACACAAAGAAGAATAGAGCACTTTGCTTTGTATCATATGTTGTGGTGCATGATGGTGTAAGCTACAACACATGGCACTTTTTCAAGGGAGAAACACTGTGTTTCATTGAGTAATAGAATTGTGTTTGCACTTTCGTTAGTCCTTTGATTTGAATATATGTTTGACAAAATTGGGATCCCACATTTTAAAAACCATTTGAGAGCTATTACTCTGATATTATGTGATTGTTGTTTGATAATTGTGTATTTTAGAATGGTAAAATCCGAATTAAGTAGAGACTTTACAATATGGGCATATGTAGTATAATCACCTTAGTGAATATTTGATAAAGGAAGGATATAAGAATGATTTTATTTGTTCATGCAAATGAATATGTAATAATCATAGTATATATTAAAAACATAAATATTATTAGAGCTCTTACAGAGATTCAAAAAGTTATGAATTGCTTAAAACAAGAATTGGAGATGAGGAACTTGGGAAGGACAAAATTTTGCCTTAGATTAAAAATTGAATATTTGAATGGTAGTAATTTTGTGTACCTAAAAACATATATAAAATGAGTTCTAGAGTGATTTTATATGGATAAAGCACATCCTTTAAAAACTCAAATGGTTGTTAGATCTTTAGATAAGGACAAATATTATTTTAGGCCTCAAGAAGAAGATAAAAAACTACTTAGTCCAGAAGTATCATATTTTAGTGCCATTGGATCACTAATGTATCTTGATAGTCATGCTTGACCTAATATATTATTTGCTACCAATCTATTAACAAGATATAGTTCTTCACCAACATGAAGGCATTAGAATAGAGCTAAACATATTCTACATTACTTTAGAGATACTATGGATATGGATTTATTATATTCAAACAAAATCACATAGGATTTTATAGGTTATGTAAATGCAGGATTCATGTTAGATCCTTATAATGGTCAATCTTAAACGAGCTACTTGTTTATGTGTGGTGGCATAACTATTTCATGGCGATTTATGAAAAATATTATAGTGGTTGCATCTTCTAATTACAAATAAATTTTAGCAATGCATGAAGCAAGTTGACAATGCATTTAGTTAAGATTTGTGGTTTATTACATTCAAAGTGCTTGTGGTTTTTCTTTTGAAAAAATGGTCCTAACAATTATATGTAAAGATAATGTTGCATGTGTTGCCCAGTTGAGAAAATGATATATTAAAGGAGACATAATAAAACATATCTCACCAAAATTCTTCTTCATACACGATATTTAGAAAAATGGACAAATCCAAAAACAAGTTTGTTCTAATAATAACCTAGTAGATTTGTTGACTAAAGCACTTTCTATTTTAACTTTTGAAAACCTTATATATAATATTAGAGCTCGCAAGTTTAATAATATTAACTAATTTAGTCATGATGGAAGTTTATATACATTGTGCTCTTTTTTCCTCGATCATGTTTTTTTCTATTGGGTTTTTTATGGTAAGGTTTTTAATAGTGCAATATCAAGAATATTGTGTTTTTTTTTCCTTCATTACATTTTTATCCCATTAGTTTTCTCTAATAAAGTTTTAACAATGCATGGTATCTTTTGTTAACATTCAAGCAGAAATGTTATGAATATTTAAGATATTATATAGATATTCATATCTTTCAATTACTTTGACATCTTTTGATTATTACAATATTTTTTAGTTATTAATATTTTATGTATTTTATTTATTTTAGTCAGTTATATATGTGTCCATAAATAAGAGGCAGTTCAATTGTATTTAACATATTAAAATGAGAATTCTTTTTTCTCTCACTTTCTGAATATTCTCTTCTAATATTTCCCTTTTCTTCCTTTATATCTTTACTCATTCTATAACAGCCTCCATTTCTTTATACTACTCAAACTTGGATTCAAAATAGAATTTTTAAAACAGAACAATTATTGAATTGGAAAAAAGTGTGAGTTCAAAATTTATTGGTGTTCAATTTTTTACACATGTCAACTAAATATTTTCATAAATGATAGCTTATAAATATTATAATTAATAATTATAACTATAATTATAGTTACATATAGAATCAAATGAAGACTTTATATATTTTTATCTACATAATAATGTAAAATATGACGGTGCCAAGTAGTCATTTCCTCGGATTAAGATTAAATATGTTTTAAAATATAAAGTATTTTTTAGTTTTTAAAATGTAATGAATACAATTTTTTAAGAAAATACGCTTAATAAGGAGTAGTATTAAAAATGAGAATCAATCAGTGTCATATTTTTCATATGAGACACTACATAAAATAAATACAAACTAAAAATTATATTTTCTTAATAAGATAAATTGATTTATTAGAGATCGTAAATCAGGGAGGGAGTCAAACTTGCATTCCCAGCTAATCCAATTATGTATGTACTCATGCCAAGTCATGGATCCTCGTCAATCATTAAATTCCATCCAAACCGTTCTTTGAAACAGATCAACGGTCATCAATAGCAATCGCCACTTCTCTCATCCGCAGCTCCCAGCACTCAGTAAACAAAACCCGTCGATTCCTCCATGAAATCAACGGCCAGGATCATCTATGATTCGGCGCGCAAAAATTCCCAATCAAAAGCTCTGTATATATTTTCTGCTCAAAAAAAAAAAAAAAAAAGCTCTGTATATATTAACAAGCCGCACCATCCCAGCGCAGAATCGTCGTCTCCTCATTCCTCTTTCAACTCTCAAGCCAATACTGTGATCAAGCCCTTCCGATGGCACGTACTAAGCAAACGGCCCGTAAGTCCACCGGCGGCAAGGCTCCGAGGAAGCAGTTGGCGACCAAGGCTGCTCGGAAGTCTGCTCCTGCTACTGGTGGCGTGAAGAAGCCCCACCGTTTCAGGCCAGGTACGGTGGCGCTCCGTGAGATCCGAAAATACCAGAAGAGCACGGAGCTTCTGATCCGGAAGCTTCCTTTTCAGCGTCTGGTTCGTGAGATCGCTCAGGACTTCAAAACGGATCTTCGATTCCAGAGCTCTGCCGTCGCCGCCCTTCAGGAAGCCGCCGAGTCTTACCTGGTTGGACTCTTCGAGGACACTAACCTTTGCGCTATTCACGCTAAGAGGGTCACTATTATGCCTAAGGATATTCAGCTTGCGAGGCGTATCAGGGGTGAGCGTGCTTGAGCATTCGGTTAGGCTTGTATAGTAGTAGATCGGTGAATTCTTAGTCGTTAATGCGGTTTTGATGGATTTACCTTTTGGAAGTTATCTGTAAGCTAGTTCTCATGTAATGGATTTGTCTAAGGCACAAATGATTCTGTTAAATTCTTTTCCCCAATTTCAGTTTCCTATTTGTGGCACTTTCCAATTCTGAACAAGTTTAATAACTCCTGAGCTGGGAAAAAGAATCTGATCTAATGTTGTGCTTAGATTTCTGTTTCTAGTGAACTGAGATTCATCGTGTCTTCAATTGGTTTAAGGGAAATGTGAGAATTTTATTATGGATAATTTGACGATTATTAGTAAAATTCTATCAGAGTGGTTACGGAACTGAAACTAAGTAGAGAAGTTCAAGCTGGTTTCACATGGGAATGTGCACAGTACCGAGAAGATATATACTTTTATTCAATAAGGTTTGCAAGCAGCTTTCACTTCATTCATATCCGATGCATTGCCAATTATCACGTCTTTCTCTATCAATTATGGTCGTGATTTGATTGTTAGTCTGTTCCTAACATTCAGAATCAATATGAAATATGCGAGTCTATCATATCTTTGCATTCAAATCAATTGGCAAAAATATCTATACCATAAAGGCCATCAAAATTCAACTCAGCAGACAAAAAACTAGTCAGATAGATTATTCTTCATTATATTGCGGCGGAGACTTAACTGTTCTGTTGTGTTCATGATGTTAATAATATAGTTTGTTTGCTTTGAGGGAATTCTTGGATAAGGAATTGTGAAGGGAATTGAGCTCACCAACCAATGCCCTGAACATTAACTATTTGTTTTAAAAAATATAATTTTAAATATTTATTGAGCTACATTGGAGATAAAAAATTTGTTAAAATTGAATCAATTGCCAAAGAATAAGGTATAGAGCATAAAGATAAAACTGTCAAAGATAGGTAAATTTCTTGTTTTTTTCTTTTAACTGAAAGATGAATTGCACTAATCAAAAGAGATTACAAACTCTAAGGTCTACAAAAGAGACATTATCATCTGCCGTTGTCTTCTGAGGAAAAGGTGAGGAGAAATCACAAGTACCAAAACTAGAAGCTAACCTATGAGCCAAATTAGCAAGATAATTAGCATCAGAGTTACAATTCCTACTAATATAATGAAGTACTTTTTCTATTTTTATATATAAGATATTTTTAATTGAATTTCGCATACTAATAAAAGTTTATTGCTTTATTGAATTTATATAAAAATACAATGATTTTTTAGCTTTACTTCTAATAATATCATAATTAATATCGTGATAGTGATAGAAAGAACATACAATTAATAATTTATTTTATTTTTTAAGATAAAGATAAAATTATTTAATTATTAAAAAAAATTATTGTCACACCTTATATTTAGAGATAAAATAAATTTTTAAAAAAATATTTTATATATAAAAATGGAGAAAGTATGATATTTCAATCTCTATGATAAAGCAATCGAGCATTCTCAACAATGTTCTTAAAAAGGTGCTTCTCAATATAACCGTACTGTATCAATTGAATGGCTTAAATGCAATCGCTATTTACTTCTTTTATGTAGTGGAGGAATTTTTTTGTTTAATCAAATAAAGAATTTAGTTTCTAAATTTTTATTCCTTTCATTTTCAATCTATATTTTTTTTAGAGGATAGATGAAATTTTTATGGAGGCAAATGGATTTTTTTCTTGAGAGGAGGGCTATTGGAAATTATTTTCAGGAGGCAAATAAAATATATTGGATCATTTTTTATAATGATACGGAAGTATTTGATGGCCAAAAGGATAAGAAACTACAAACGAGCTCCATTTTACAATTATTTTAATAAACTTTTTAAATTGCATGTAATTGTTGTATTACTATATTTACACAATTATTGATACAATTCTCTAGTTATATTTTGAGCACTAATTATTTGCGAGTGTCAGTACAAGCGACTGCCCTTTTTATTTTCTTATTTTCGAATAAAATAGGTATTATTTATATTTAAAATTATAAAATACTTTTAAATTAAATCACACACACTAATAAAATTTATAAAATATAATTTATAACTTTATTTTTCAAGATAATACTATAAATTTTAAAAAATGTCTTTCATTTAAAATTTTATTTATAAAATAATATTAAAGAGAAAGAATATATGAAACATGTAATATTAAAAAAATTATTAATGTCTTATATTTTAAAATATCAATTTTTTTAAAATTTCATATAATTTATGATAAGGGGGTGGTTTTTTTTTTTCATTGAAAAAAACTATAACTCTAAATTACACAATTATTCTTCCTATTGTAAAATTTTGGTCATCTCACCGTTGCACCTCTTGATGCAAGCACCTTATCAGTTGGCGATTGTGCCTTGATAAGTATTTTTTGAAAATGAATATATGTTTTGATTCGAGTTTCAAGACCCAACTTATTAATTTATTTTTTTAAAATTTTTTTTGGTCCCCTCCTATATCAATATCTATTATCATTTTTTCAAAGGATTAATACATAGATTCATAACATATGAGTTAGTCAAATCTTATTCTGGAATCTCTTGATTCTAAATTTAATTATATACATGTTATTTATTTTGGATTAAATTACATTTTTAACTTTGAACTTTTTCTCGAGGGTAATTTTATCCTTATATTAATAAGTGTGGTGATTTTATCTCTGAACTAACTTTTCGAGAAACGCTAAGTATCTTGTAAAAAGAATTATTATCTTCTCAAAAAAATAATTTAAAAGTAAAATACTTGTTAATACAATAATAAAATTGCTCTTTGACAAAAAAGTTGATAAATAAATATGCACCTTAACCTTTTTTTTTTTTTGCCCGGCCAACGAAGTATAGAATTCACTTTGCCATTTTGATACATTCATACATATATAATAATATTATATGATATACAATACTTATTCTATTTTTTATTATTAAAAAAACTACAATTTTTTATTTATATATTTTTATGAATAAAATAATATATTTTAATAAATATTTATTATATATTTTTTAAATCACCTTTCATAATTTACATTAATAAAAAATAATTAATACATAATTATATTAATTAATACATGATATTTTAATTTAATTTATTTATTTTTAAACATAATTATTGTAATTGCCTTATTTTTTTAAACTGTGTGATGGTACGTAATCCGTAAATTTATTAATTGACTATTTGATTGATTTTGCTCTTGAGCAAGGCACATATGCCAAGTCATCGATCCTCGCCAATATAAGATTCCATCCAAACGGTACATTGAAACCCGTCGACGGTCCTCAATATCAATCACACTTCTCTTTATCCGCAGCACTCATGCACTCAGTAAACAAAACCCGTCGATTCATCATTAAAATCAACGGTCAGGACCATCTAGAATTCGGCGCGCAAAATTCCCAATCGAAAGCTCTGTATGTATAATAAATCACTCTATCTCAGCACCCAATCGTCGTTGTTTCATCCGTCTCAAATCTCTCTTCACTTTCGTTTTTCAAGATCATATACTTTGATCAAATCCTTCCAATGGCGCGTACCAAGCAAACGGCTCGTAAGTCCACCGGCGGCAAGGCTCCGAGGAAGCAGTTGGCGACCAAGGCTGCTAGGAAGTCTGCTCCGGCTACTGGCGGTGTGAAGAAGCCCCACCGCTTCAGGCCCGGTACGGTGGCGCTCCGTGAGATTCGGAAGTACCAGAAGAGCACGGAGCTTCTGATCCGAAAGCTTCCTTTCCAGCGTCTGGTTCGTGAGATCGCTCAGGACTTCAAGACAGATCTCCGATTCCAGAGCTCCGCCGTCTCCGCTCTTCAGGAAGCCGCCGAAGCTTATCTGGTCGGACTCTTCGAGGACACTAACCTTTGCGCTATTCACGCTAAGAGGGTCACTATTATGCCCAAGGATATTCAACTTGCAAGGCGTATCAGGGGTGAGCGTGCTTGAGATATGAGAATTCAGTTAGAGTTGTATAGTTTAATGTTTAATCGTCATAGTTCATGTGACTTAGTTGGATTTGCCTTTTGGAGCTTTTTTGTGGGCAATCGCTGATATAATGGTTTCATCAATGGAAAATCTAGTCTGTTCAATTATATTATACTCTGATTTTGTGTTTCGATGTGGCGTTTTATACTACTTAACGGGAAATTGAAGACTTCGGAAGCATTTTTGCGATTTATTGATTGGGATCCTTATCCGTGGTAAGGATCCAATTATATAATAAATTGCTTGAGCTGAATTTTTAGATACTTTACTTCCGAATTCTAGCAAAATCAAAATAAAAAATGGCTCAGCATTGTTATGGCGATATCATGTGCATATCAAAGCTAGTACAACAGAGAAGTTTCAGTATTATTTGAGTATGGTCTTGAGCAATTCGTCCTCGGTGTTAAGGATAGTTTCATTTGCCTCTCGGAGTTGAGGCTTCCATTGAAGCTGGAGAAGATTATCCACCGTGTCTTGTGTGCCTTTTTGTTAGGTTTTTCTTTGTTGGTAATTATATCTTCCTTGTGGGTTGTGATGTTTTCCCCCCTATCTGGTTGTGGTCTATCATGAGCAATTTTATTTTGGATACTATTAACAAATTTTCGAGGTTTCCTTTTCCTTCTTTGTTGGAAAGGGTTTTAGTAATCTACAAGTAGACATGTAGCATTGGTTTCAAAGGGGTTGGGCTTGATAGAAGAAGTTTTCAGATTTTCACTTTCTATTGGCAGTCTTTGATCATTATGGATAGAAATAGGTAATTATATTTTTAATAGGGTTAAGTAATGGGTGAGGTAGATTAGCCTGAGGGTTGCTTGTAACTCGCTCGCTCATATAGGACAAAACAGGTACTCGTAGCCAACTCATTTCAGCTCGTTTGAATATAGGTTGAGCTAGTCAACCTAGTTGGGTTAAGAGGGGTTAAGCTATCATGGTTTCTTGGACAAAATTGCAAATTGTTTATTGCCAGAAAGAAAACATATAAAATGACTCTTGAACATTTAGATAATGTTTGATTGTAAGGGAGGGGAGGAGATCCTCTGTCTTATCAAATTAGGAGAGAGGAGCCTGTGGAACAAGGCAAGGGAAGGGGCTTGTTTCGTCAGGTGATCACCCCTCTCCTTCTTTCTCTCTCCTCTCCCTTTCAACCAAACAAAACATTAGGCAAAAAATTCAAGAAACAAGAAACATACCAAATATACCGCAAGATGCCATTCAATATGCTTTGTTTGGATTTAATGAAAAATTCGTCAAAACAAATGCAAATATTACAGCAGTAGCAGCAACAAGCTTTATTCTATTAGTTGGGATCGATTACATAAATTGTACAATGTTATTATGTTTTATCAAATACTCTCTTTGTTTTAAATTATACGATACTTTTAAAGAAATTTTTTCATTTCAAAATATAAGACACTTTGAGTAGATTAAGATTTCATTAAATGTATCAATTTTAATATTATCTTTTCTTTTTCTATAATTAATTTTCATCTCTTTTCTTTTTAATATTATAAATGATGGGTATTTTGAAAAGTTTATATTTTTATTTTAAAAAGATAAGGTTGTTAAATGTATTTAATGAAATTTATCAATTTGTGAGATTTTATTTAAAAATATTTTATAATTTGGAATGGAGGGAGTAAAATATTTAGCAAAATTTTACTATCTTTTCAATTTCATCCAGCAAAATTAAAATAGGAGTGCCATCCAAGCTCCAAGGTGCAAATCATACCACTAGCAACAAGAACCATATTTATGGGCGATGGACGAACCTAAAGTGACACACAGAAGCTGCCATGGATGAACCAGAGGTTACTGGCGAGTAATACAAAGGCAGTGATTATGTAAGGAAAGTGAACTGGAAGAAGAAAATACTATATACTAGCATATTCTAGAAACCATATCTACTTCATAATGTAGGGCGTTGAATAATTTTATATTTATTTTTTTAATTATGCTCTTATTTCACTTATTACTTTTTTGTTGTTGAAAAAAACATGTATTAGAATTTTAATTACTCTCATCAAAGCTTTTATATAAAGTATTTAATGAGTATAAATAAAAATATATGAATATTTTTAAGAATTTAAAATTTTAACTAACATTATTCATAAATCGTGGATTAATTAATAATGATTTATATTATGATGTACATAGATGTTGTATGTAATTCATTTACAACTATCATTTAAATTTAACAAATTTCAGCATCCAATTTAAAATTTTTCAACACCTAGACAGTTTTCAATCATAGATTCATTTTCCTTAACAACAAAGACAACAATTTAATGCATGCTCAAGTTACCAGGAACAAGACAAGAACACGACCTTCCTCCATTTTTCTACAAATCACAACAAAGCCAATAAAGATGGCGCAGGGAAGGGGAGTCACAACACTGTGTTTTCGTTTCTTTGCTTTTCTTTTTATTGGCCAAATTTCTTTCTGGAGAACTGCATACAATTCTCACCTAAAAAAATTAATTACTACAAAGCTCATTTGCATAAGAATCCAACATAATTACCCCATTTCTTTTTCACCTGCCTAGTCTTCAAACCAAAATAATAACAAACACCAACCAACCTAGACCTAACTAGGGGTGCACATGGGCTGAGCTGAGCTAGGCAAGGCCTTGCCCGATGCCCTGCCCAAAGGATGCATGGGTTGAAAAATGTAGCCCGCTTCTCAGCCCTGCCTGCAAAATACCCTATTAGCTTAGGTTGGGTAGGGCAAGTTGGGCACCTTCGGGTTGCCCTGCCCATCAGATAATCTCCCTTTCCATCAATTTCAAATGAAACTACCATAAATCAACAACAATGACCCAGCCCATCAACTCAAAATAACATCCATAAAGATGTAAACCATAAATAAAAAATAACAACTATGATATTCAATAATCTATAATTCAACATCTAACTTAAAATATAAAACTACCATAAGTCTTGACACAGTGAAATTATCCATAATGCAATCCAAAATAATAGCTACAATAATCCATTACAAACAATAAATTTTACAAAAGTTTGGAGCATCATGAAAAAAAAAAATTTTCACAGAGTAGACTTCAATTTACAAAAAGCTTCTTCCTAATTTTTCTTTCCGTCTTTCCTTAAGTCTTAATACTTAATATAATTAACCCTTTAAAAATTTTAAAAAATATATTAATATACTCGAGCTAGGCCAAATGGGCAAGGCATGCTACCCTGCCTGTGGCCTGGCCCTGCCTGAACAATGCCCTGCCCAAACATGCCCAAGTCATGTCGGGCAGCTTTTTTTAGGGCCAGGTTGGGCAAAATTTTACCAGATTCTGGGCAAGCATATCGGGCAATCGGGTTACATGCACACCCCTAGACCTAACATTACTTACCTACAATCAAAGGAAAGAGGAGGGAAACACACGGAGTATTTCACAATGACCAAAATGAATATAATGACAGCCACTTGCTGGATATACTACTTGCTACTTGCTACTTGCCCAGACCACCACTCGTACAAACAGGGAGAGGGTTGTTTTATTTAAATAATCATTCTTTTAATGTCAAAAAAAAGAAAGATCATGGAAAAAAAAGATCATGGTCCTTAAATTCAATTTCAAAATTTTGTGATAGTCTTATTAATATTCTTCCTGAGTCTTTAATTGTGATTTTTCCATAAAGATGTAAGAATTGAGTCACGGCAATAAAAAAAATATAGGGACTGAGTTGAAAATCTAGTGAAACTATTAGGATCAAAGGATTATTTTTCCTTCAAGAAATTAAATAATCATTTCATTAATCTAATCGTCATATATAGAATCAGTGAGCTTGAAAATGAGTTTAGAGAGTCGATTGTTAATAAATTAAAGTCGAATAACACATCTAATCTTCTAGTCGACCCAGGTTAATTTTATTGGTGTTTCACTGTTTTGTTTTTTTTCCCCTAATTTTGTTAGTTTTCCTTTGATCATTAAAAAAAAAACACATCTAATCTTCTAACCTAACTTTTTACTTAATTTCAATTTAATATCTTAATTTTATTTATTTTTTAGTTTTCTAATCTTAATCCTGTTAATCTAATTAACAGAAGAAGCTGATACTACTGTAGGTAATCACATCCAATAGCCACTCAAAGCTTATTTATAGATAAAGATTAATAACAAGTCCAATCCATGTTTTTATTTAATAACAATTCATTTCTTATTAATTTTTGTATAAATTTTTTGAGTGGTCCTTGGATGTGATTCTCTCAACAATTATTTACTAAATGCTAACATAATAATCGTACTGGTCATTATTTTATTCATTAATCTTAAATACTTTTAAAAATATAAAAAGTAAAAAAATATTAAATTTGGATGTTTAATTTGATTTCAATCATCCAAATTTAAAGTTTTAAAATTATAATTTTGCATTTATAAATTCATCTTTTGAAATTCTAGGTTTAGAATAATTTTTATTTTTGACTTAGATTTTATATTTATTAAAAATATTTATTGAACAAAAAAGGGGGAATGGCATTAAAGGTCCTAAAAAAAAACTTTATTGCACTTAGGGTCTAAACAAATTTGATATTGCTTTGCAAGTTTTGGGACCCCAATTGCAATATTTTTTCGCAGCAAAAATATAATTTTACGCTTTGTTTGATTTGAATCAGAAAAGCTGTGTGAACCCTCAAAGAAATGAAATAGACGACGCACGGTTCACTGTTTTTCTTGTTTTTTTCTCATTTCACCAGTCGTCACTCTACTATTGTTGATCGTCACCGGCGTGGATGAGTGTAGAAGTTGTGGGTGTTGATAGATGAAGCACAGTTCATAATTTTCCTCTCTTTTCTTGCATTGAGTCACTATTGGTCGCAGTTGTAGGGGGCGACTTGTGGAACTCAATCCCTTGCTGCCGTTGGAGGAGGACCATGGTGGTTGGGATCTTCCTCTTCGTTCATTCTTCTTCCTTGTTCCTCTCGTATTGTGCATTGTAGTTGGTTCTCTACCTCATTTTCCCTTGTATTGCACATTGCTAACCATTGTTAATTTTCTTCGTTGTCCTTATTCGAGTAACATCATCTATTTCTTGAAGATTCTATCATTATTGTTTAGAGGTAAGGATCTTCAATTTTATTTTTCCCTCATTGATTTGGTGCATGTGAGTCTTTTAGTTATTGAAGTTGTAATAGGTCTCTCGCGTGAAGCACATATGTTTAAGCCTGCAAGTTTACTTATTTATTTATAATTCTATTGCTGACATGAGCTAAAGGTTGTTGAACTATTTTGATCATAAAAGTTTTAGAGTGAATTAGTTGTTATACAATAATGATTATTAACTTGTTCATATTGAACTTTTACATGTGAACTGAATAAAATATAATCCAATATGAAGAAAATCTACTATCAAAAATGTTGGAGTATTTGTTGTGTAAAAATGAACTTTGAGTTGTTGAATGTTGAGTTGTACATTTTATTAAGCTTAGCCAAATGATAAATTGGAAACACATAACTTTTAAGTGAGAATATATGAATCTTATGTTGTGCATAGTGGATATTGTGTTATGCACTATTTGCCTAACTTGAGTATTTTGTTGAGCCTAATTTACTGATAAAGTAAAATCGTACGGATTTTTAGTTGAGAATATATGAATTTTGTGTTGTATATAGTGAATATTGTGTTATACATAGTGAATATTGTGTTATATATTATTTGCTTACTTATGCATTTTATTAAGCCTAACCTACTAATATAAGTTAAAGATTGCTAAACCATTAAGTTGGCTGTGAAAGTTTTAGAGTGGAGTAATTGTTGTACAATAGTGATAGTTGATTTGTTCATATTGGATTTTGATATGTGAATTGAATAAAATATAACTCTCAATGTGAAGAACATTTGCTGTCAAAGACATTGGAGTATTTGTTGTGTAAAAATAAACTTTAAGCTATTTACATTGAATTTTGAATTGTGCAAAATAAAAGTTGAGCTTTTATATGTGGACATTTATTTAGATTAATTTGTTCATTGCAGATTAAAATAAAGAAAGATTTATCATTGTTCAAAATGTGGGGAGGTTGGATATAGTCGCAAGACATGCAATCCTAACCCAGCATGAGAAGTAGTCACATTGTTCTTTTTTGGTGTATATAGACAACTATAATTATATATATGGAAGCATTCTTAAGTAATATTTTTTGGGTAATTGGGAATCATAGATATTTTTTATTTGTATATAGAGAAGTAACTGTTAGATTTTTTGGATATAGTGGCAAGCTTTTTGTATATATTAGACTTAAAATATCATGTCAAATTTTATGTGGCTACTTGTTTTAGTACCTAGGCTAGTACCAACATGAAATTCTTCATATATGATGTAATTGTCCTTTTTAATATTGAAAATGCATAGACTTTTTGTTGAGTATGCATGGACATTGCCTGGTGCATAGTGGATATTGTGTTGTGCATGGTCTGCCTAACTTGTCATTTCTATTGATCCTTAGCTTTTGAAATATTGAAAATGCATGGACTTTCTGTTGAGCATGTGTGGACATCTTTTTCTGCATAATAGATGTTATGTCGTGTATGGTTTGTCTAACTTGTCATTTTGTTGAACCTAGACTAGTGAAATATTCGAAATGCATGAACTTTTTGTTAATCATGCATGGACATAGTTTAGTGTATAATAGATGTTATGTCGTGCATAATCTGTGTAATCATTTTTGTTAAAGCTTAGGCTAGTGAAATAATCAAAATGCATGAACTTTCTGTTGAGTGTGCGTGAACATCATCTTGCATATAATGAATATTGTGTCGTGCATGATCTATTCCGTTGTTTCGAGGGTTCGCGCAAGTTCTGAATTCAAATCAAACAAAGAGTAAAATTATATTTTTGATGTAAAAAAATATTATAATAAGAATTTCAAAACCTGCAGAGTAATATTAAATTTATTTAAGCCCCAATGTAATAAGTTATTTTTTTAAGGCTCTTAATGTCATTCTCTAAAAAAACCGGATCACATTGCATTACAGCGATGATCATGTTCTCATGAGTGATGTCTGATGAGCTCGCTGAAACCAATTCCCAGACGCAGCCTCGCTCTCGCACTCACAGCAGCACGCCGTTCTCTCTCTTCTTCGCATCTCCGCCGCCCGTCATCGTCTTCTCTCCTTGTTCATCGTGACTGTTGAGTCTTGAGGTCGCATCGTTCTCTGGTTCTTCCTCTCTCATCTCAGATCTGCCGCTTGTTCCCCGCCGTTGTGTCTGCTTCTTCTTCTTCTTCATGACGGCCGAGGTATTTCTTTTTCTTCTCCCTCCTTCTTCTTCGTGTTCGCGATCTGATGGTTATTCTTCGTGGCTTTCATCCTTTGTTTTGCTCTGATTTTTTCTTCATTTGCTGTAGAGGCGACAAGAAAACCACAAAGGCCAGGCACATCAGTCACTGCTTCGGAAATGTAAGCTCTCTTTGCATTTCTCCCTTTTAAAATTTGTTGATTCCTCCTGTTTTTGTGGAAATCAATTTCGTTGTTCTTGGTCTAAGGAGAACGGATACCCACAGTATAAATGCTTTACTTTCAAGTATTCAAGAAGCACAAATTGTAGCAGTATAAAACTTTTTGTTTTGTTGTTCTTGGTCCCACACGATATAGGATAATTTCAAGTGTTTAAGTTTAATTTTGAGACTCGTCTGTGATGATAATGCGGTTTCCTTGTTGAAATATTGATGCTTCAAAGTTCTTGTTGTTGCTCCAATCATTCCTTTAAAAGTGGAATCTCTGTTTAAATTCTCTTGGTTGGAATAAAAAGGACAGCCTTGAAAAAGGGGCTGGCCCCTGCTTGGACAGGCTGCGTACAATGGCCCATGCGCAATCCTGCTTTAGACAAGTAAAACTCTTTTTATCTTGGGCATGTTTTATAATTATAGTTTGTAGAAGGGGGTGGGATGAAGCATTCTCCTCCTCTTTATTCCCTTCACTGTTGACTACTTCAATTACCAATAAGAACAATCTTAAGGTGGTGATGATCCATTTCCCAGTCTTCCTTTTCCTCTTAGAACCTTTTACATTAAGTAATTAATTAATTTTATTAATTAATAGCAAGCTGTAAGCTCTGCCTGTATGTATATTTCTCTTTTAGTGTAACTACTATTTATTTGCATTCTAATTGCAAGCTGTAAGATAGGAGCAGTTTTTTATTCAATTAATTTTTGAAAAAGGAAGAAGACTGGGAGGCGGGTCATCTCCATCTTCAGATTGTTCATATAGGCAGTTGGAGTGCTGCTGGCAGTGAATGGGATAAGGAGGAGGAGAATGCTTCCCCCCACGCCCTTTCACTAACTATAAATTATAGGACATGTCCAAGATAAAAGGAGTTTTCTTGTCTGAAGTTATCACCATACCAAATAAGAGTTGGTAAATGGACAGCATAACAAGTTAGCAACTCTTTTCTGAATTAAGTCATCAATTTTTTTGCACTGGACACATTCCATTTGGAATTGAACCTGATTGAAAATTTTCAAGGATCCAATCAAAATCATTAATTCTCTGATGAACTTGATTGATAAGGGTTTTCTAACATAATTATCAACTGATTCAGTGTTAACTGTGTCTTTCAGAAATCTCCGGCTGTCGTGAAAGCTCAATAGAGATGTGTACCACTGGGAAGCTCAAGTCTTCTAGTTCTGAATTAGACCTTGATCGACCCAACATTGAAGATTACCTCCCTTCTGGGTGCACTATTCAACAAGAACCTCATGGCAAACTCTGCCTGTATGCCACTTTCTCCTTTAGTGCAATTGCTATTTATTTGAATGTTAATAGCAAGCTGTATGATACGAGCAGTTTTGTTTTCAAGTGATTCTGTTGGAGTGTAGAGATTTACTTGCTGTTGTAAAATTTAACTACCCCCTCTCTGTTCATCTTTTCTCCAAAAATTCTTGGCAAACAGTCAGAACTCGTTAGATTTGTATTACTTGGTTATTGGTTTTCAGGCGTGACTTGCTCAACATTTCTCCTACTTTGTCTGAGGCAGCTGGTGCCATTGTAGATGTAAGATTTGCCCTCTTTCTGAACTTTGCTGTCTTTTTACTTCTGTGGTTTTGGTGCACCTCCATTATTTTAGATGAATGATTATGATATGTTAAAAATCATGAGGCATTGAGGCTTCGGGAAAAAAAAAAAAAAAGAGGCACACAGACTAGCTGTTGTGTACTGCTTCTCCTTGGGAATTTGTTTGGTTCTGTTCTTGGAGATTATTTAGGCTTGCATTAAGAATCAGCAATTTATTCTCAAGCTCATAAAATGTGTGGGTGCACATGTGTGCACACAAAAATGGAGATGGTTTTCAACCCCTTGTTTTTGACCTTTGTTACTTTTGGATGTTTGCTCACTAATTGAAAATTTCTGTGTTGGATAGGATTCGTTCACAAGATGCTTCAAGTCAAATCCTCCTGAACCTTGGAATTGGAATGTTTATTTGTTCCCTTTGTGGTGTTGTGGAGTCTTAGTTCGATATTTGATACTGTTCCCTGCAAGGTTAGCTTGTACCTTTTCTACAGTTACTTAAAATTATGCATGATGATGTAAAGAAGAGTTTTGTATATGGTTTCAATTTCAACTTTGGTTACATTAAATTTCCCTTTTAAACTTGATGTATGAATCTCCATTGTGTCTTTCATATAAACTCATTTACTGTTGATCATGTCTGGCCTTTTAATATTTCTTATTTTAAGTTACAGGGTTCTAGTGTTGACAATAGGATGGATAATATTTCTTTCTTCCTTTATTCCTGTGCATCTCCTACTGAAGGGACATGACAAGTTGAGGAGAAAGATTGAGGTGCCTATATTTTCACCCCATGTTATCCCATTCAATTTTTAGTTTTCTCCCTCCCTTTTAATATATATGTACACTAAAAAGAACAAAGAAGGCTTATACTGTTTGGTTTTAAATAGTTTTAAAGCACACAATAAATTTTGGTTCTTAGTTGTCATGCTGTTTCTTTAAATGTACGCATTTTAAAAATAAATGACGCAAACATCCCTTGAGTTTTGCTGCAATTGCAGAAGCGTCCCCTTTAATTTCAAACTTCAAAGTATACACTTCAATCCAATTTTAATCGTTTTGTTTTGACTAAAATGTCATCTATCAACCCTCTTTTGTATTCTGGCAAAAGACAACTTGGTTACATATTTTTTATGGAGGTTATTTTAGTCTGAGAATAAAAATTGGACTCAATTTTTTTTTTTTTAAATAGAGGGAGTGCATGTATGTTTTTAGCAAAACTTAAGAGAGGCATCTTAAGAGGCACATGCTCTAGGTTATTTTCAAATGTTATCTTGTGTTCATTCAACTTCAAACTTTTATTGGAATAATTTAGCAAGTCTTTGTATAATTTGCTGTTACTCGAGTACCTATTGCCTCGTAGAGTTCAATTCATCTTGCTCTAGATGATGTGACTTTACCATTGTAGTTGAAGAATTTTCCATTCACTAATTAGACCAGTGGAAGAAGAGTAAATTGTTAAATAACTGCCTATACAAATACTTCCTCCGGTCCTAATTCTAGGACAAAGTAAACTAATTTCATGGTTCTCAAGGAGTGGTAGTTGATACCTTAAATTTGTAAAAAAATGTGACCTTCCAATTTTGCCATTTAATGTAACTAATGACCATAATAAAGTGTTGTATAAAAATTAGAAGTATGCCAACAACTTGCTGAAATTGATGAGGGGTAAGGTTGGAAAAAATAAACAACATCTTGTCCTATATTTAGGGCCAAATAGGACTTTAAAACTTGGTCCTATAATTAGGAGTGGAGGGAGTATATTACTAATCAGACTAATTGAAAATCAATGACATACTGTTTTGTCCAAAACCTACCAGTGAATGGCTATCATTTTTACATTTTATGGTTCATATTGTAAAGGTTGGCCAATTCATTGGTGGGCATAATTTCAATTTGTACATAATGTTGTAAATGAACTCATCTTTTTGAAGGATGCTGTACACGGTGGAGTGCATGGGACTAGTTATAGTCCAACCCATGATATTAGCACAAATGGTCTTGAGAATCTAAAGATACAGTCTGTTATGTTTTCTCTGTCTTGTACAATTCTGATGTGACTTTTATACATCAATTGGATATGATAAATTGAACTTGTCCTTCAGAGGTCATTGGTGGAGATGATGTGCAGTTTTTTTGTTGCATCATGGACTGGAGTTGTCAAATATCATGGGCCACGTCCTAGCATGAGACCAAAGCAGGTATGTCTAACATATCGGATGTAACCTTATTTTAACATTTAGGTAAATGTGAATGTTGTTGACTGATAATTTGAGTTCTCTCTACATTTCATGAACAGGTTTTTGTGGCCAACCACACTTCCATGATTGATTTCATTATTTTAGAACAGATGACTGCATTTGCTGTAATTATGCAGAAGCATCCTGGATGGGTTGGTAAGCATCCTCCTCAACTAAAAACTGTTTCTTTATATATAGTATAATAGCTTATATATATTATATTATGACATCTTTGGGTAATTTGGTTTTAAAGTAATGGTACCCCACTATCAGGATGACTTCATAAATATATCTAAACCTTTTTCTTGTTAGCATTATTCTCTCTGTTGGTTGGTTTAATTGTTTCCTGGGAAGAACAGGGCATGTGATGAACAACTAGTGATGACCTAAAGCTTGTTAACGTACAATGGGTTTTGGGAAATTTCCTGTTAAAACAAGTAATTTATGAATTTTATAAATATTGGCTGTTTTGTGTAGGATTATTGCAGAGCACCATTTTGGAGAGTGTAGGATGTATCTGGTTCAATCGTTCTGAGGCAAAGGATCGAGAAATTGTTGCCAAGAAGTGAGTTTAAATGAAAATTTAGGAAATATCTATTTCAGATTTCATCTGTCTTGACTTGTCTGCTTTAAATATTTCAGATTGAGGGAGCATGTCCAGGGCGCTGACAATAATCCTCTTCTGATATTTCCTGAAGGAACTTGTGTAAATAATCACTACACTGTCATGTTCAAGAAGGTGCGTGTATCTGTGAAAAATGCAGTTGCGTTCACCTATACACTTATGCAATGGGCGTTCTTTCTTTCTTTTGTTTCTGATACTCCTCCATCCCTTACATTGATTTGTACTTTAGTTGTATCCCAAATCTATCGTCTAAGCATTTTAACTTGTTTATTGATGTTTATAGGGTGCATTTGAACTTGGCTGCACAGTTTGCCCAGTTGCAATAAAATACAATAAAATATTTGTGGATGCTTTTTGGAATAGTCGAAAGTAAGGTTATGCTTTTCAATGTTAATTACTTCTATATTTTCACTGTTCCACTGCTGTATTAGAGGTGTAATGGTTGGATTTCATGCATTTGCAGGCAATCATTCACTATGCATCTGCTGCAGCTAATGACATCTTGGGCTGTTGTTTGTGATGTTTGGTACTTGGAGCCACAGAATCTGAAGCCAGGAGAAACAGCCATTGAGTTTGCTGAGAGGTGTATAATTTTCCTCTACTCCCTCTGTTAAAAAAATGCCTTTAAGGGGATGGATATTTAAAAATGTGAGGTATTTTTAGTGTTTCAAGTGTAATGAATGTGTTTTTTCCCCCTCGAAAAATGCCCTTAATAAATGAATCATTTTATAGTTA
The DNA here is from genome assembly GCF_029017545.1 of Prosopis cineraria. Lineage (NCBI taxonomy): Eukaryota > Viridiplantae > Streptophyta > Magnoliopsida > Fabales > Fabaceae > Prosopis > Prosopis cineraria. The sequence goes on along the minus strand of NW_026557152.1, from coordinate 1,097 downwards.
TTTTTAAGTAAAACACTCTATGAAATGAGGATAATTATGGAATAGAGGCAGTATATTTGGTTAACTAATTATTTGGAGTGATATTTAATTAAAAATACCTTACGTTTTTAAATGGAGGGAGTATATTGTTATTAGGAAATGTTTAGCAGGAATGGTTACCATGAAAGTGTCTGTATTTTTACTTTAATGTAGGGTGAGAGACATAATCTCAGTTCGAGCTGGCCTCAAAAAGGTTCCTTGGGATGGCTATCTAAAGTATTCTCGTCCTAGCCCAAAGCTGAAGGAAGGGAAGTAAGTTCTATTACTTAATTTCTCTTGGTGCACACCTTTTGCTATCACATGGCCAATAACCTAGGTTTTATAGTCGATATCAATAAAAAAAATGTCAAATTTATGACAATTCTCACTATTCACGACTCATTAACAGTGTGGATGAATGCATTGGCCTACCTAGTTAGGGAAGTACACTTAGTTTGTTGTTCTATTTGTTTTGCACTATATGGTTTGGTAGGTTATAATATATGCCCCTTCAAGCAATCACCGTTGATGATTGAAACAAACATTCGTATGCTTGTTTAAAGGAACAACTACTTGTTGGATGAGTAGTTACTTCTAAAATTTTACAAATTTCTTGCCTTGGCACTATTTTATCCATTTGATTTACTTGTTGGTTAAATACATAAATATTAGATTAATAGTTGTAAATTGCTTCTTACTTTGCACATTTTGGGTTTAGAATAGTTTCTTTATGAAATGATTATGTTGTAGAGTTTCTAATTGACTCTGCTTTTTAGAGTTGGCATGTAATGGGTCATGATATTAAATTAGATCTAAAAAAAAAAAAAGAAATAAATAAATCTGGTTTAGAAATTTGATTCATGGCACTTACTGGTTTCTGGGCATTTGTAGGCAACAAAACTTTGCTGACTCAGTTCTACGACGCCTGGAGGAAAAAATGATGTGCAACTTTTTGTATATCCGTAAACTTTTGTCCTTCAATGCCCTTTTGTTTTCTCTAGACGCGGTCTTTATAATGACGTTTGATTTATATATATGGATGTATGAATAAGTTGCCTTATAAACTTATGGTGCTCGCT
>NW_026557151.1:0-27434 GCF_029017545.1 Prosopis cineraria | reverse complement strand
TCATATAATTGAGTATATATATATATATATATATATGAATTCAAATTAAAACATCTCTATTAAAAAATTTAGAAAAAAAAGAATCTATATTTAATATTTAGATCTATTTTCATGATTTTAAAAATTTTTCATTGTATAATAAAGTATAGATATATATTTATTTGAATTCAAATTAGTTTCTATCTATCTAAATATTTAGAAAATGATTATAGGCTTTACTAAGTCTATCTATTTCGATTGCAAATACATAGAAAATAGAATTAAAAAAAAATACTGGAGATTCAACTCTTGATGAATAGATTTACTGTAATAAAATATTTATTAATTTATCTTTTAGACAAATTGATTTTGAAAATGAGTAGTGCCCGTTGGCCGAAAAAAAAAAGAGTAGTACATATTATTTTAATTAAGGGAAAAAAATATAAGTGCTTGATATCTATATAAAAAAAAAAAACTTCTTGGTTCTAATTAAATTGGTACCGATGAAGTTTAAAATTTCAAATGATTTAAAAATATTAATAACAACAATTAATTAGCGTCAATAAAAAAATAATTAGTTAGAATATAACTCATGAGTTCAAAAAACACACTATAAATAGTTAAAATTCATGAAATTTTAAATCATGAATTTAATAATAATTATTTATGCTAAATATAATTCAAATTTTCGAAGATACACTAACTTGTATTTCAAAGCTTGATTTTATTTTGAATTTTGAAGTTTAAAATTTAAATTTAAATTGGAAATTTAAATTTAAAGTTATATTTAAAGCTTATCTAAATTTGAAATTTAAATTTAAATTTTCCTCCAATGTTTATACTATACCAATTACAAATATATGTGTTTAGCTACAATTTCATTCCACACCTCCAGCTTCAATTAACTCATTTATCATCTGTGATGATGAATCTATTTTGCAGGTAGTGATATTCAAATTATCTTTCAATTCATAATCATGTATTTACATAGTTAATATTTAATTACTTTCTCTTTCATTTATCTATAACAAATCTACCTTAATGTTTCACTTCAATATGTCATTTACAGCTAGGTTTTATATTGTTTGTGCTATCAACCTTACATATAAAGGTGTTATTATTATCTTTTAATTCATTGTATACTTATATAGCTAATGTTTACTTTATCATTCATTTGTCTGTTACAAGTCTACATTAATATTCATTCCATTGCATAGGTTTCATGTTTTTCATGTTATTAACCCTATAAGTTGAGGGTGACATAGTATGGTTTGAGTGAGTCATCTTTGATATTGACTTGAGTCTTTGTGACTATGGTTTAACACAAAAAGATAACAATTTTATTTGTCTATTTTAGTTACTCCCTTTTCATTTTCCTTATATTAGTTATTCCTTTTTTTTATAGGATGATCGAATTTTTGCAATTTATGAGGCAATCTATTTGTTCATAGGTCAGTGCCATAAGTTTTTCTTAGCTTCTCCAAATTTCAAGTAACTTCTCTAATGTTTTCAGGGTATTTTTTTTGTGATTCTTTACTTTGAAATTCAGGTTTGGTTATTAGCTTATGGATTAGTTTAGGATGATATTTTAAATATTTATAGATATAAATCAAAAGGTTAGATAAAAGGTGTATAACTTCTAGTATTTATTTTTTTTAATTTCAAAAGATTGGTGAATAATATATGTAAATAGTATTCTCTATTTAAATAATGATATTTTTAATTTGAGGAAAATAACATTTTATCTATTATTTATATGAAAGGAGGGTTAGACGATTAGTTTTGGTCTTCTTCCTAGATTTTGTATTTTGGGTTGACTTTTCACTTTCCTGCAATTCTATATTTCAAACATTAGATTTTGGTAATTGCTTTTAATTAAATTGGTTCAAAGGATTATAAGATCGATTAAAAAAATTATTCTAGGTTTGATTTATTGTAATTACCTAAAATAATTATACAATATCAAACTGTATCGATCTAAATATATGTTTTACATAATTATACTTGATTAAGATGTTATAAATATTTAAGTTTAAGATTGAAATATAAATATATCGTGTAACCAATTAATATTTTTGTTAATATTTTGAATTTTTTATTGTATAATTTTATTTTAAATATAATATTGTTTTGATAAATTTTTTGATAATAGAATATAATAGTATTGGATTTTTTCTATAACAATTAATTATTGTATAATATAATTATTTTTTTATTTTAAAAAACTATATGATTCTAATATTCTTCAAAAAGATAATTGTATATTCTAATTATTATTCATGTTGGATTTAATATTAGTAAATATTAGATTTTAAATTCAAATATGTAACCAAGATAAATTCAAGGTGCAAAATTTATCATAGTCAGGTAAATTGATTTTTCCAAATTAATCATATATTCCATAAGTATTTAAAAATTTGATCATACTAGAAGTTAAGTAGGATATATTAATAGTATCAATTAATTTATTCAACTATTTTGGATTTCCAACATAATGTAGTTAATTATAAAAAGACTTTAGGTTTAATTTTGAATTTTAATTTGGACTGATTAAAAAATTAATATATAGTGATTATATGAAGTATCCAATTTTGATTGAAATTTCCTACCACATAGATTTTATCCTAATTATAAAAAGCATTAACTACTATTTATTTGAATCAAGATTGTCAAAATCATGAGTTTAGATAAACTTGTGAGGAGAGAGATGCGTCAATAAAAAATTTGGTAGAGAATAAATAAAATATATCATAAACGTATTATCCTAAATTAAATAGTCAATAAAAATAGTAAAATAAAAAACATAATTATAAATAAAGTATTTAAAATTTAACGTCCTTAATATATTAAATTCCATTTCATGCGTTCCATTTTCAAAATTAAAACTAATTACACAAATTTATATACAAATTAAGAATTAAAGTAGTTTTAAAATTTTCTATTTACTTACATGTATGTATGTATGTATAAAAATTTAATGACTCATAAAATTTAAAATATAACAAGTTAGAACAGGGCATGTTTATTTAAGGTTAAAAAATAAGTAATTTTTATATAGTTTTTCCCTTGACAAATTTTTTTTATATAGTTTAGAGATTTAGTATTTTATAAAAATAGATTTATTTTATAGAAATTTTGTAAAAAGTAGAAAATATTTGGTTATAATAATAAAAAATTTATTATTAGTTAATTATTTTTAAATTTTATGATTTCTTGATTGATTTTGTTTTCTAAAATAATTTATTATTATATTATTTTAAAATTTTATGATAGAATACATACTCTCTTATCTATAGCAATAGTTTAATTTTAGAAGCTACTTAAAATAATTTCTTAAAATAATCAAAAATCTATATTTTTTTAGATTCTGATTATTTTTAAAAGTTTAAATAAACTCATAAAAACTTACAAAATAATTTTTTAAAAAAAAACAATTTTTTAATAAAATAAGCTAAAACAAACGGGTCCTATATCCTCCTTGATTTGTGACGTCAAGTGTTATCCATAGGCAAAGCTAATTTTAGGAGGATTTGTATCTATTTTTTTCCTAATATGTACTAAGTAACTGAACAATGGTTATTTTTATTATTTTTTCCTGAATGGATGAGACCAAACATGAGGTTTATTTGATGGTTAAAAGCCTAAATAAAAAACCATTTAAAAATTTTGACTATGAAGGCTAAATAAAATAAAATATTAACTGGTGGTGAGAGAAGGATGGAAGAGAAAATTGGTGAAATTCACCCATTATTCCACAATAGCTAAATCACTAAGTAGGCTATTAAACTCATGATACATCAACTTTGAGATTTTACTTTTACTTGCTACGTTTTTTTTTTCTTCTTAAAGTTTGTCATCAAATCAACATCGAAAGAGGAGGTACAAGTGCAACTATAAATACATACAATTTTATTAATGAAAACATGACTTTGGCAATTATTCCAACCATGTGCTATGTCAATTAAATAATATTATTTACATTATATGTTTAAATAATGTTGTTTATATGAGCTAATTAGACAATATATTCATTAATTTAGTGATATTTTTTGTTAATTATTAATTTATTTTTATTAGTAAATATTGGGATTTGAAATTCAAATGTTAAACCGAAATACGTCATGTGTGCAAAAAAAAAAAAAAGCTGGTTAAAGATGCAAAAAATTCCCAAAGACATGTATCGTTGGAAAAAAATTGATTTTTCAAAATTAATCATACCTTTCAAAGGCATTTAGCCATTGTGAATAATCATACCTTTTAAGAAATGATTTTTCAGAATTAATCATGCCTTTTAAAAATAATTTTTCAAAAGCATTTAGCCATTGTAAATAAGCATTTATAGATAAGAAAAATGTGTGTGATCTCATGCAATTGGCAACTCAACCGAGATGAAAAATCTATCTGGATAGTAGTGATGATGAGCTTATATTGAACATAATGAAACGTAAAAAGACAAAGAATTGAACAAGTATGATGTGAGGTTTTGTTTATATTGAGTTTCAATAAATTGTCTTCTTAAATTCATTTTGGATCAATGTATTTTGTCGCCCAATTTTGTTTTTTGTTTTTGATTATCATTCATTTGTAGTTCTATTTTGTTAGTCACTTGTATTACTATAATGCCGGTTATTTTGTATTTTGTAAATACAGTTAATCTTCTTTATAAATCCTATTTATTTTGCATCCTTTTTATAACATTAAATTTATGTAATGAGATTCACAGTGTTTTCCCACAATGCCCAGGTCAAATCAAAATATACGCACAACATATTAAAACTTATATTTGGATGCCTTTTAAGTGAGTTTTTCTTTTAAAAAGATAGTCAAGGCAATTTATGGTGGTCTTTCATTTTGTATTGTTTTCAATTCCAAATAGGTTAATTTGTAGTGGTTATGCCTACATTATTTATTTTTTTGGTTTGATTAGATGAGAAGGATCAAACATTTATTGGTAACTTGTGATGACAATTTTGTAAGTTTTAGTGCTATACCTAAACTAATGGCGGATGAAAGTATATTAAGAATATATGTGTTGTTGTTGGCAAAAAGAAAATATTATATGTGTTGTTGTACTAATCAGAATGCATAGGTAAAATATAAATTAGATAATCAAGATCACATATTAATCCATTATGATGAATAACAAATGAGGAATCAAATGGTATGATTATGTTGGTTGATTAGAGTATGATATATTTATATGATAAGTGTACCCTTGGAAAAAATAAGAACCAATAATTGTCTTTATCTAGCATTTTGACTTAAAGGAATTAAAGGCACAATATCATACATTATTTGAGCACATTCTCTTCTTCGGGTTGTCAAATGTGCTCCCATTATGCTCCGTGCAAGGTTATGAAGGAGTTGCTTTGTCTCCTCTCTCATGTCCTGAAGGCTTTTTTTTGTTAAAATTTGTGTTCGTATTTACCTAGCTTCTTCCATCTTACCTATGTCTAAAAGACATTCTCTATTTCTCAAGGTCATCATAAAGTAGGTATATTTTGCACATTCATATTCTTTCCTTTCTATGAGGTTAAGCAAGTCTAGGGCAAACAATGATAAGTCTCACCCTTTCACTTTACCTATAATTCCTCACCTAGCTAAACTCCCAAGATTCTCCTTGAGATAGCATCTGTGTAAAAAACGGTGATACAATGATGTTTCAAACTAAAGGAGTAGGTCTACCTTTTTTTAGTGATGCATTGTCAAAAAAAGTTGTTGACTCCCCTAATCTTAGCTCTCTATAGTTATTCTTGAAGAATGATGCTGTGCACAAGCAAAAAAATATTACTAGACACTATAATATATAATATATAATTACATTTGGCATCTTTAATTTATTCTGTAATGTAATAATATCCATAGAATTTCTATAATGTACCAAATAGCATTGCTTACGTATTAACATTCTTTTTGTAGGATTACAATTAGATGAGATTGATTTGCACAACTTTACATTGATTGAGCTTGGGAAATGTGAAGTTTGGATGCAAGTGATAACATATTAATAAGAAATAAACTAGATTATGATAAGGTTGCATTGTCTGTAGAATTGTAAATATTGCTTCAATTTTGAGTAAAGGATGATTTATGATAAAATCATTGATGTTATTGCATTTGACTGTAGTAACCCAGATGTTTAAAATGATAATAAATTAATTAAACATATATTAGCATGTTATAACCGTAGTTATATTAATTTTGAAATAATTATGACAAGAAGGAATGTTGGTGTAGTGGAAACTATGCAAATAATATGCCCCTTTAGATCCCAAGTTCAAATCTGACTTTGGCCCAAAGGAGATTTATTTAATTTTATTACTCCATGAAATTACCAATATGCCCTTCTTTGCATCATATTTTTCCCCTCTCCTTTTATTTCTTTTTTTGAACATTTGAGAAGCAAAGAGAGAGTTAGATATCTGGGTGGTAATCCTTCATCATGTTTCTGCTTCTTCCCCTCTCAATCGTCGGTCGCCCATCGTCTGTGTAAGTCACCGCCACCGGTGCCTGCTGCTATTTTGTCCACCACAGCTATGAGATTTCTCCTGCTACACCACCATTCCTCTGCCTCTATCATCGTCCCAAGTCTGCCCAACTCCTCTTCTCTTCTTCTTGTTGTTTCGTGTATGCGTAATTGCTTAGGCAAGCTAGAATTCTTTCTTCCTTTTTGCTTCTTTGGTCACCCGCTGAGTGGTTCATCTCTTTTATATGCTTAATTCTAGTCTTTGTTACCTTCCCTGTACAGACCTCATATTTTCTTCCTCCTCCCTGTTTGGATGTCGTTAATTCATCTAAGGTGATAAGCTTTGATCTCTTCTCCTTTCCTTAGACCATTGTTGTGGGTATAAGTGGAAGAAGTGAAGGAGTGAAATTGCAATTTTTTTCTTAATTCTGCCGCTGTCACTTCTATGCTGTGAAGGGAGACAATTAAAAAAAATGGTTGAGAATTTAACTTAAAATTTGATAAAGGTATACTCATAGGTTATAAATTTTGAGTTAAATTAGACTTGTTAGATTGATTAATGTTGAAGTATTTGTTTAGATGAAATTGAAAGAGAATACTTTGGATATAAATCTTGAATATCGGTACCTATAAGATGGTTGTTGAAAGGTTTATTAGAAAAAGTTGCAAAGGAGGTCTGATTTTGGAAGTAATATGCGAATATCTAAATTTTTGAAAATTTATTTCCTAAATTGAAATTGACATTTGATAGGAACTGGTGTTGTGAAGTATAATAATTGTGTTGGTAACTATCAAGAAAAATAATTTAAGAAAGTAAGGAGACTTAAATAATGATGAAGGACAAACTTTGATTTATTTAAGTTGATTGTGATTTTGCTATTGGAGTAAGAGAGTTTGTTCATATGGTAGCAAATTTATTAAAATTCTATCATATTTGATAGGGTCACTAGAAGAAGGGAAAACTTGATTGCAGCTATAAAAAGAAAGAGATTTTTGGAACTAGGTGGTATATCAGGTAAGTAAATAACGTTCCCTATAAATTAAAGATAAGGATGATTTTTGTCTGAATAAATAAATAGAACTTTTCTCGAGGTAATTTTATGTTTACATATACTATGGAGCTTGAAATGTTTGCATTAAAGTATGTACCTGGTTTTATAGGATTTAAATTTATTGGCTTATATTTTCATTTGGTTATTTGTTTTCCAAAACACATTATTCATGTATGGATTGAACAATCTACCAATGGGGAGATCAAGTATGCATTAATAGTTTGTGAACAATTTGAGCTACAAGTATATTTTTCTTCCATGCATGCCAGAAATGTCTTATAGGACTGAATACAGAATGCTGGTTGCTAACAATAGTTTCGTTAGCCCTTGGCGCGTCATGACACACCCAGCTAGCAGGGTATATGGGAGATGCTAGCCCCGTGTGTACACATATAGAATGGAGAATGTAATTTCATTGATATAATCCATGCCTGTTATTCGTGAGCTTTATGCTTGAGCCTGTTTTTGTGGTTTCTAACCACACTGGATGTTACTTACCCTCATGGACTGTACACACACACCTATTATTCGTTCTATTTAAGTCCTAATAGAAAACTAATTTTTCAAATTGTTCACTCTTAAGAACTGTATCGTTATGATTTGTTTTATATAAAAGATAAAATTTTTAATTTATTGATCATGATTCTCTCTTTCCTCTTTTCTCTTTTATTACTTAATTATCATTATTTATTTACTTATTTATTATTTGGGAACGTTATTTATTGAAAAATTTTTTGGGGTTCAGATAGTGAGAGTAGACCTGCTCTTCTGTAAATCTTGTGGGACTTCTTGAGACGATAGATATTTTGTTTCTTCAATTACATAGTGGACGAGTGTAAATATCTAAACATTCTGTCTTTTTATTCTAGAATCGCTCCACGAATCATATAAGCAGGATCCTGAGTTAAATTATTTTGGGTTTGTATATATTGTATCGAAGTAGAATTTCGAATGTTGCTTGGATGTGTTTTTGGCAGGTTGTAAAGATTTTAATAAGTTCAACTTACAACAGAGACTCTGCCAAAATTTCTATAGCTAGCCTAAATATTTTGCACCTACTAATAATTATTTATTACAAATGAGAATTGTACAACAAATTACAATTTATTTGATAGATGTATTAAGGATCTAAGCTTATGGAATATGAGTTTTCTTATATTTTAGCCGGTCACACTTGGAAAGTTCAGGGCATAACATTGACAATGAAGGAGTTTTTCCTTGTATGGATACGATAGTTCTAGGAAGACGTATATTTTGAGGGCACTATCTACTTCATTATAATCTAGAGGTAAAATTGTTCTCAAAGCATCAAGCAGGATAGCTTCTTTATTGCTCCTGTGCAGAAAGCCAACAAAGGAAACAATATGCAGCACAAAACAAGGGAGCAATTCGGTTGAAGTATACATTAGTTTACATGTCATGAGACTCTAATGGCGCACAAGTTTTGTTTTGAAGTTCCTAATAGATGCTTGAAGTATATTCTAAAGTTAAGTAATTAACGCATTAGCTATTCTGTTTAGAGGAAAAGTTGGTTTTGGTAGAGGTTTCATGTAAATCCTTCCTATTATTTCAGTTAAGTTAAGAGAACATGTTTCTGATATCATTAACTCTTCATATATATGAGACAATTGTTAACTTCTTACACTAACAAGAAATGTGAAACTTTTGGAAAAAAAAAATAATGGAGCATTTATAATATTCTTTAAGATTTTGCTGACTAAATTATCTCAATTGGTGATGAGTCTGCTGTTGGAGTTAATGAAAGATATGTGAATATTAAGATCCTAGCTAATTTGTTATCGGATGGTTTAGATAATTTAATAAAGTCCATTGTTGATTTAACTTTTCTAGATTTCCTTACTAGACCAATGCTTATAATTCTTCATATTTTAGAGATAGGGCCATGTTAGTTCCTGCGTTGGCTGTGGTTGAAGAAATAAAGAAGTACATATTATCTCTACTCCCTGGAGAGGAAGTTGTATGCTAGAGCTTTGATAATATTTTGAAAGATGGAAATATGAATTCACTTGATGATGTGTACTCTATTGATTTTCTAAATTCAATTACAACATGAAATAAGATTTAAAGTGGGTGCCCTAATTATTTTAATGCAAAAGATTGATAAATCTATGGGATATTGTATAATAGTACACATCTTATAGTTACATGAACTAGAAACCATGTTACCGAGGCTTAATAAATGGATGAATCAAATGTAGGAACAAAAATACATATATCACGTATCGTTATGTGTCCATTTGATTTCAAGTTATCATTTGCTATAAGAAGGAGGTAGTTTTTCATTTTGCAATGACTATTAATGAGAGACAAGATCAGAGCCTGTCATATTGGTTTATACCTACCTTATTCTTTTTTTATTCATGGCCAATTATATGTTATTGTTTCTCATGTTGAAGTAGGGTGGGTTTAAAGATATTGGTTCTTGATGAATATAGTCACTTCACACATATAACTTCTAATGTCATTTATAGGGAGATCTTTAGTAACTTGGTCTAAAAAATTATGATTTTTTAATTATTTTTTATTGCATCCATTTACATGATATGCTTTTAATTTTTATCATTTAGTTTGCTGTGATATGCATATTTAATATTAATGATGATAATTATACAATCTCACTATATATAGAATAATAAAGAGAAAATATCTCCTACAAGTTATTATTTAAAAAAAAAATTGTGACATTGACACCTATTTAAAAATATTATTGTAAAAAGCCCATGCATCGTATGGGTACCTTGCTAGTTTATATAAAAGTAAGATTTTGTTTTAGTATTCTTTCAGTAATTCTATACTTTAAAAGTTAAGTTTGATTGTTGGTTTGTGCACATGTTTGAACTAAATTTTTAAGTATTTATGTATACAAAACAAAAAGAGTAGTTACAGTATATCTTCTAAAAGTATAAATTATTTTTATCCATCTCTTCATTTATATTTAAATCTTTAAAACTCAAATCACTATGAACTATTGAAATTTGATGAACTTTCATAAAATTAAATATTCTTGAAAGGGTAAGATATTGATTATTTCTTGCATGAAGTTTCAAATTAGAAAATACTCATATTTTCTAATTAAATAATGTTATTTATATTTTCTTATTAAAAAATAGTATAAATTAATTCAATAATATTTTTACTTAACCAATCATTTTGTTTAATTAATAAATATTGAACTCTAAAATTTAAATATGCAATCTAAACAAGTTAAAAGTGCAAAAATATTGACCAATTAAATGTACAAAAAATTGTCTCCAAAACATATCTTTAGTAAAATGATTCCAACAAATTAATCTTAACTTGGAGAAGTATTTAAAATATTGGCAATACTATAATTTAAGTAGGATAAACTAATAATATTGGCCAATATATTCAGATATTTTGTATTACTAACATAATATAGTTAATAATAAAAAAGACTTTAACTTCTTAATATAAAAGACTTTAAGTTAATTTTTAATTTTAAGCTAGATAAATTAAAATTTTAAAAATATTTTCAATTTTAATATTAATCTTTATCCACATATATATTATAATAATTAAAAGGAGTAAAATAAATTTACTTCTTTTATAATTTATTTTAATTAAAGATATGCCTTTTCTATTTTTTAAACATACACAAACCTTTACTAAAATTAATATTTTTAAAATACAAATCTCATTTCTATTTTAAAAATTTCATTTTCATTCACTTAACTATTAGTCAATTGTTAAGTCATATATTAAATTAGAGTATCCTTTTTAAATATATATATATATATATATATGTTATCTAACAATCATTCAATATATCTAAAACAATTTAATGCATATATATTTTTTTAACATTTTATTCATATTTTAAACTTTTTAGTTTTGCAAACTTATTTGTTTAGTAATTTTTTTAAAATATAAGTGCACAAGTTATCTAAAATAATATTTTAAACACTTATATACAAGAAGCTTAATGAAATAGGAAAGTAATATATAATGAAAATAAATTAATCTGATCACAAAATTTCTAAATTAATTATTTTAAAAATTTCACATTTAATTATTTAAAGTTCCTTAAATTGAAGGAGGGAGAGTATAGACAAATACAATATAAGGAAAATTAATACTTAGGCTTTTTAATATAATTAAAATTAAAAAATTAAAGTATTTTAAAATTTTACTTGAATATTCCTATTAGGGCTAAACATTATACTAAAGTGTTGATTTAAAAATAAAAGGGAGTTCCATGTAAATTTAGCAAAATGGAAGGGAGATGATCAGATGATTTTATTTTACTCTAACCAAAATAAATGGTATTGGCTACTATATATATTTCACTCTAACTCTATTATACTAATTAAATAAGGAAGATTACTTCAATTAGATGTTGGAATAAAATGAAGAAGATTGGAAGAGAAAGGAATGGATAATTAAACAATAAAAAATTTAAAATGAAAAATTATAAGCAAGTTAGCTTGTGGATTGACGGGGTCGGATTAAATGGTGCTAGCCAAAACTGACCAACATCTAACTAAGCTCTAGATTATACAACCCAACTCGTCACTCTTTGGTGAGATTGGACCCACTGGCTCGACTCATATTAGCTCTAATTGAAATTAAAAAAATATTACAATCTAATAGAAAAAATCTTAAAGATTATGAGTTATACTTTTATCTAACATGTCAAGTTTGAATGTAAGTGAAAATGAATTAATAAGAAATGAACTAAATTATGATAGGGTTGCATTATACATGATAAAGTGATAAGCTTGCTTCAAAGCCTAAGTTCCAAAAAAAAAACAAGAAGATTTATGATAAAATTATTAATGCCATTGAATTTGATAAAGGAAATGTTTTTTTTTCCTTATATGGATATGGTGGAAGGTGAACATTTGGTAGACACTTTATGCTTCATTAAGATCTAGAGATAAAATAGTTTTCAACATAACATCATGTGGGATGGCTTCTCTAATATACCCAAGAAGATATAGAACTCACTCAAAGATATAAAACACTATATGTAGCATGAAATGAGGGAGTAACTTGGCTAAATTATTAGTTTACAAGTTATTGATTAGATGAGATGAGACGCTCTAATGACACATAAGTTTTGTCTTAAAACTTTTGACAAATGCTTAAAGGATATTTAGCAACCATTAGCTAGTGATCTTTCTTTTGAAGAAAAAGTTACTGTATTTGACAAAGACTTCAAACAAATCTAGCCTTCTTGTTATTCTAAGTAGGTTAAGAAAAGAAATTATTTTTACAACCATTAACTCTTTGTTCTGGGACAATTGTCAATTTCTTACACTAACAATAAAAATGAGACTACTAGCAATAAATAATAGGGCATCTATTTGCTCTTATGGATTTTGTTGTTTGGGTTATCTCAATTGGTAATGGAATGATTGTTGGAGCTAGTGAAGGATTTATGAATATTAAGATCCCAACTGATTTATTACTAAATGGTTCTAATAATCCAATAAAGTCCACTATTGATTCAATTTTCTCAGATTTCCTTACCAATATCTATAATTCTTCATATTTTAAAGATAAGGTTATATTAGCTCCTATATTGGCTGTTGTTAAAAAGATAAACAACTACACGTTGGTCTTACTCCTCAAAAAGAGAGTTGTACGCTTGAGGTTTGATAATGTTATTAAAGATGGTAGGGATATGAATTTAATTAATGACTTGGTTTATACATATTTTCTAAATTCAATTACAATGTCAAGCATCCTGAATTATGAAACAAAGCTTAAAGTGGGTGGTCAATTATTTTAATGCAAATTGAAACATTAATTAGTTTATAGAGTTATGTAATGGTACATGTTTTATAGTTATATGAGCTAAAAAATATGTTATTGAAGCCTGAGAAATATCTGGATCAATTACAAGGATGAAAGTATGTATGTCATGTATTGCTATATGTCCATCTAATTTAAGGTTGTCAACTTGTCATTTACCATGAAAAGAAGGAAGTTTCCCATTGTGTTGGCCTTTACAATCTCCATTAATAAGAGCTAAGACTAGATCCTATGTCATATTAGTTTGTACATATCTCATTGTGTTTTCACCAATAATCAATTATATGTTATTGTTTCTTATATTCAAAACATGAAGATTGTAAAAATATTAGTTCTTGATGAGGATAGTTGTTTCAGAGATATAACTTTCAATATCATCTATGTAAATATCTTCAATAATTTAATCTAAATAATTATAAATTTTATTTATCTACTTTCATCGCATCCATTTGCATAATATATATTTAGTTTTTATCATTTACTTTACTTTAATATATATATATATAATTAATATTAATGATTATAATTACACAATTCCATTTCTTTTAGAATGATATATATGAATAAAATATATATTATAAATTATTTTTTTAAACTTATTTATAAAAATTATAATATAAAATCCGGTGCATGACATGAATACTTTACTAGTTTAGATGTTAAAGAGAGGGATATATAAAATTATATAATGAAATAAGATTTTCTGTTCTTAAATGCCATGTTGTTTATCAATTATTCCCATTGACCGTAGTAAATTTTTTTCAACGGCTTGCGTGAATAGTAATTAATTAATTAATTATAAATTTTTGCTTTCCGATGCTACAGCTTTTTACATTTTTGTCAGTTAAGATCTTCGAGTATGATGTTTCCTTTTGGAAAAAGTGTATCGAAACGGATACTGTCTGTCAGTCTGTGTATCTTCGATAAATAAATTAAGGGGAAAATGAGAATTCGGTATGAAAGAATGGATCAAATCACAGTTAAAGTTTTGATAAAATTTTATAAAATAATTTATAAATATCAATTTACATCTTTATAAATAAAATTTTGTATTAAAATTTAAAAATTTATTATTTAAATATTTATTTACAATTAAAATTTTTAATTCTATAATAATTTAATTGACACTTTTAATTTATTTTTTTAATTTTTTTTAAAAACCTAACTGTTATTAATTCATTTATTTAAAACTTAATTATCATTATTTTTAAATTAAAAGAATGTAATTATTTATTTTTTAGTTTTTTCCCCCAACCCAACACATGTATAACTATTTAAATGGTGATAATTAAGATGGTTAAACAAGTGATTTTAAATAAATTTTGATAAAAATATAAATTTAAAATATAGGCTTAAATTGTAAACTCATAAAAAAATGAGTTTACTTTTTTTAGTTTAAAAGTATATTATTAAATAATTAAAATATAAATGTAATTATAATTTAATTTAAATATATTTTAAATATACATTAATGAAATTAAATTCATTTGCCTTCATAAATTATTATATTCAATATAAAAATTTTAAAATAAGGCAACTTATTTTTGATATTTTGTTTTCTTTTTTATTAATATTACTTTTTGTTTTCTTAGTTTTATTTTTCATCGAATCGAGTCATATAACTTCTGTGAATCAAGTTTTATACAATATATACTTATCTTGTTTAATGAGTTTATAAGCGAATTGGCACAATTTTATAAGCTAGAAAAATAAAAAACGATAAACTCAAAGAATCAACTTACGAGTTTAATCGAGTTTTATTAAATCCAAATTTATAAGCTACTTAACACCATTTTATAGGCTAAAAACATAAAAATAATAAATTTAGATAGTTAACTTAAGAATTTGACAACAATGAAGATAGCTATAGAACTACATGTAAGTGTTGTTACTTGAAAAAAAATTACATATTAAAAAAATAAGTTTGTATATCTTCCACCTCTCATCTAGATGTTTAAATTTTTTTCTTGATAGAAAGATACTTTAAATTTTAAACTGAGTCTTAAATGATAATAAGGTAATTGTTCGACAATTTCAACACATGAATTTATTGAAAAAATATAAGATATGTAATTATTAAATATTTTTTAATTATTGAATTATTTTCTTTAATTATTACTATTTAAATAAATTATTCCCTAAGTCTAAGATCCTAGTTCTGTAATTGCTAGGAACAATCACTATTTAACAGATCATATCTCTAAATTTTATTAATTCACTTACATTAATGCTAAAGGAATTTGGTAATTACAAAATGTTGGCAAACAAAAAAGACAACATTTAAAGAATAAAAAACAAAGAAAGGAGCAAACACACGCATACACAAAAGCTATAATCTAATACCTAGACAAGTGGACCTAAGATCTATGACCTGGAACTTTGGAAAACTAGTCCAACGATATATCAAGATTACTTTCATATGAGAACCGTTTAAGGCAAAATTTCATGGCAGGCCCATGCTAGGGACTTAATTGGAAAAACCGATCCGATGAATATGAAATTACTCTGCCCGACCACTGGGATTAAAATGAAAATACCTCAGTAGACAAAAAGCAAAAGAAAATACCTTTGACTTTTTTGGTTAAAAAGGTCATTATAATGATTTCTGTTATTAATCAACTCTAAACCCATTCAATATATAAACCCTTACAAATAAGGATCAATTGTGACTAAAGTTAAATAAACCAAGCCTTTAGAAATAATTTTGTAAATCTTGAAATCTCAAAAATCATTTAAAAAATAACTAATAAGATAGTAACACTCAAAATTCAAAGTAAGAAAGGTTGTGAAATCATGGAAATGGGTTGAGCATATAAAATTAATCTAACCAAGGGCAAAACAAGTATTACAACACAACTATGCTTGTCCATCATAGCCAAAGGCTCATCTGTAGCACCCTATGGCACAAATGCCACTCATAGCGGCCAACAACCAATTCCACCATGGCCAATTAGGACACACTCATCCACCGCATCGCACAGACATTGACAGCATAGAATTACAAAACAATAATTACTAACTTTCAAAGCACCTAACTAAATACCCAGACCTTCAATTACGGTGATCGAAGTAGCCACATGTAGATAATTTATAAATATAACTAATGGCTCTGGTTACATCACAATCTAGTGCTAGGCAAGGATCCTAGAACACTCAAATGTCACAACAAGCCTATATTCTCAAGGCTACCCAACTAAATGTCTCCCCTCCACAAATAAATATTAATACAAACCACATGCATAGAACTCATTCATACTTAAATCATAACCACATTAACATCTCATGATGCAATAGAAGTAACAACCATTGATGATATACAGACATTTTCACAATTAGCCTTTCTTGAAAACATAAGGCCAACAACAACCAAAATGCCCAAGTCTACGAAGAGAGCCACATGAAAATGATCAATAATCCGAGACAATTAAAACCTAATGTTGACAAATATATGCTTCATTATAACAAAAGATAGCTAGAGCTATTATAATACAATCCTTTAATGCTTGGCCTCAAAGGCTTTTCCTTTATTCTTCACCTTATTATCTCCTGAAAAACATTAATAAATGGGAGTGAGATTGAACAATTTCAGTAACCAAGTAATTTAACTAAAGCATATTAAAGTGTGGCATTCACAACAAGCAAGCAGATAATGTCATCTAAGGTAAATCATGCGTTAATCACCATGCATCAAATAACTATATATCCACATAATCAATGCAACTGTTTTATATCGCTCCTTATATCATCTAACTGACTCCATATGTTGTTAACTTATATAGGTCGCCCATGTAACTAGAGTAGTCTCGCTCTCCAATTGTGAAGGATTACTTAGCTAAAGGCTTTCACATTCACTCTCAGACTATAAATTTTTTCCCTACTTGAATTTTACAGTGTCATAATTGCCCGACTTACATTAACTCTGTAAAGACCAGTGATACTGAGCTCATGCTTGACCTATGTTACTCTCGAAGGACTAATGGCAATACTAAGCATTTATGTAATATGAATTTCCAACCATTACATGCAAACTCAGTGGAGGTCATACGACATAGATTTTTACAATAATACCCTCTATTACTATAGGGTGAACTCCTACCCTTCATGATCATGCATATTCATTCAACATATGCAAGATAATTCACATATGTATATCTCAATAATTCAACACTTTCATAATTTCAAGAACTTGCAATCTTATCCCAATTCATATAGCAACCAATAAACTACAACTACCAAATATGGCCAACTAATAATTCCAAAGTCATAAGATATTTATGCTTCAGTAACTACAAAGCAAAACTCATCACAAGAGAGACATGCTTCACTATTCAAGTGCCAACTTGATGGTATCACACTCATCATCATGCTATCATTATTCATTCCAAACCCAGTAACATAGCATAAAGCAAAATTTGCAAACACAATTATATGTTATAATTAAATTCCTGATTATCTCCACTCTTGAGCTACCACCCCGAGAGTTAAATTTAGATTTTTTGGGAGAACTTTCTTGAACACAAGCTCCAAGTATCAATAATCCAAAAACATCATTAATAAGTAATAATCATTAATTAACCTTTAGTCATGATTAAGACCTAATCCATCTATTAAGTATGATTAAGCATAATTAGCCCCAAAGCTCACTTTCATTAGCTTATTTAACTCCCATTAAACTTAAAGACCACTGCCAACTACTTTTATTAGCTTAAACTAGCTTACTTAACATTAATGTCAATCATAAACCTCTCAATAATGGCATTAAATGCCTCCAACTACTAAAACCCATCATTAGAAACATTCAATAGTTCCTATAGACTTTATTGGAGTCAAAAGAATGGTTAAACTTGGCTACCTTTTGGACAAACTTAACTCTAGCTAGAAAACTCTAAGAAAAACCAAGAAGAAGAGAGAAGGAAGAACGAAATTTACCCAAGGTGTTACTAGTCATAGATAGCCCCCAAAAGACTTTTAAGATGAAACCTAGCGGAGCTTTTTGCATCTCCTTTCGATTGAACCTTTAAAAATCTTCTCTAGTTTTTGTTACTTGAAACGCATATGGAGAATTTAAATTTTGACACTTATGCCACAATGCATTGCATCATTCACTGTGTCAGATTAACTATAGCAACAAACCCTACTTAAGCCTACTAATTTGGGTCCAAGATGGCCCAATGGCTCTTGAAGCCTCATTTTAACCCTCCTTGAAGGTCTAATAAACCTAAAATACCATCCAAATTCTATAATTAACTCCTAAATACTACAATTAACTCATTGAAACTCTTAATTAATTAATCTAACTCTTGAATTCAAATTTTGGGATGTTATAGTCACCTTACCAATGACAAGTGTTAGTTCAAACTTTAATAAGTTGTCATCCTTAGAAACCACCAAATATTATTTAATTTTTTTAAAAAAGAAAAGCACACCTCTCGAACAACAAGTTGTAGTTTGGATTTTGACCTGTTATAGTTCGAATCTTGAAAAATTGTTATCCCTGGCTGGCGGCCACCAAAGCTTTAATGATAAGTTATAATTTGAATTTTAATAAATTATGGTTTAGATTTAACAAGTTGTTATTTAAATATTTAAAAGTTGTATTTCATACTTTAGACAAGTTATAGTTTAAATTTTAACACATTGTTAAAATTAGAACTATAACTTGTTAAAATCTAAATTACAACTAGTTGTTGGAACCTTGGAGGGGTGGTCTTTTTTTAAAAAAAAATAAAAGGGTATTTTTATAATTTTTTGCACAAAGTATATTTCATCTCAATCTCCTAATCCTAGAGAATAATTTTGATATTCTTTCATTCTTTTTTTTAAATAAATTTCTATTATGGCATTTTAATGAAATTTTTTTGGACAATCCATACATGCGTGTGCTTAGATGAGTTAGATCACGGGAGATGCAGAGGATGCTTCCCTCCATTTATTTGCCCTATAACTAAAAAGGTGTCTGTATAATCTTCTAAAAGATAATTGAATCATATGGTTGAAACAGTCAACTGAAATGCTTTTTTTTTTAATTATATGCTAACTAGTACGGTACCCGTGCAATGTACGGTATTTTTATAATTTAAAATAATTTTATTTTAGAATAATTTTATTTTAGAATGTTAATCAATACAAATGAAAAAATTTACATAAAATAAATTACAATATAAACTAATAAGATAAGTGTAGAATTATAAAAATAAAAATTAAAAAATTTATTATGAATTTTCAAATGTCCAAAACCATGGTATTCTCTCTTTCCATACCTTCACCTCTTTTCTCTAACTCATCTACCAATCTTCTTTGCTTTGTTTTG
This sequence comes from Prosopis cineraria, assembly GCF_029017545.1. Lineage (NCBI taxonomy): Eukaryota > Viridiplantae > Streptophyta > Magnoliopsida > Fabales > Fabaceae > Prosopis > Prosopis cineraria. The sequence goes on along the minus strand of NW_026557151.1, from coordinate 7,828 downwards.
TTTTCACTATAGTAGAAAAGTTATCATAGTTGATCAAATCTAACACCCCACAGTTATTGAAATATCTTCTTTGTAAACTACAATATACTTTATTATTTTTATTGTGCTGATATTGCAATTTTTTATTCTTTTTTCTTTACCATTCATAGGTTTATCTAATAATTAGATAGTTTGTAATGTTTTTCTCACATATAATCCATGAAAAATTAAGATTATAAGGTAAATATAAAAATTGCATGGCTCCATCTTTTCTATTAAATCATGTGAGGGTAGAAAATTTTTAAAATACTGTAATTTTTATGATTTATAAATATCAACAAATAAATATTAATATATATTGAAAATTAATTTTCAATGCAAACATCAATGTTTTCAAATTTTGTAACTGAGATATTACAATATAAAATATCATCAAGATCAAAATACAAATTTAATGGTTAAGTCATTATCTTCAAATACAAATTATATATGATTTTAAAATTTAAAATTTGATTAATTCATTTGACATTTATAATTCAAATAAAAATTAAAATTAAACATAGATCATTAAAATATTATTTGAAATTAAGATATTTGGATCACTATGAGTAAATTATATGAATATACTTTTCAAAAAAAGATTGGTAAATAGATACCCAAGAGCCAAGATATATGAAGAGTAAAAGAAAAATTACTTGCGTTGATGTGCAAAACCATGTCAATATATATCTTCCTCTTCATTCAATTTTAATATACCTGTAGAGTTGTAAAATAATTAACAAATCATCGTATAATTTACAATAAATATTTCAAAAACTAAAATTAAATTATATGAAATCATAACTTTACGAAAATAGAGCACAGTAAGTTTTTTCAGTTCTATTGCTTATAAAATATAGATTTAGAATGATAGAGAAAAATTCAGTAAAAAAAATTACAAAATGCACGCTTATGTAAAATTACCTGGTATCTACCATGAATATGAGATATATCAAAAATTGAATTGCTCTTTCGATATCTACAAGCACATAACAACCTCATCACATTATTGATTAGGAATGAAAAATCATCATAAAAAATGACACAAGGGGTGAGAGGACATTGGTGACGAAGGAGAAGCCAAAGATAATGAGAGTTTTGTGATTTTGTTTATCTTGATGAGAGAATGGAGCAATTGAATGATATTAAGATTGAAAGAAAATCTTGTGTGCTTTATAACTGCTCAATGTGATCATGTATTTGTGTAATTAAAATTTTAAAACTAAAAATAAGAAAAAAAATTATGGGAAGTTATGATGATAGGAGAGTGGGGAGAAATGAGGGAAAATAGGAATTAAAATAACTCATTTAATTTTAAATATAATACTTTTTTAATATTTAAAAAGATTTGATAGAAAATCTAATGTGCATGTTGAAATTGTATATTTTAGGTGGTGAAGAAGTTGGAAAGCTATGATAATGGATAAAATCATGAGAGAGAAAATTTAGAGGTAAAAGGAAGTGATTTCTACAATTTAAGATAATATTGTCATCATCTATAAAAAAAATTGGTATTATGTAAAAAAATATTTTTAGAAATTAATGTTGACATGGATAACTTATAAATATTTTACTAATTCATACATTTATCATTCAGTTTTTATTTACTTATTTATATGATTTAATTTGCAAAAAATTATTTAAATTATTATTCATAAAATTATCATACCAATTCAAAATTTTTCAAAAAATAAAAATATTCAAAAAGTTATATTTGAGATCATGAGAGAAAATATTAAAGATAAAATTTTAAATTATGAAATAGTTAAAAAATTATATTTGAGATTTTGAGATCATAGGAGAGAAGTTACATTTTTAAATTATAATCTTATAAATTAAAAAAATATTTTTAAAAATTAATAATGATGTAAATAGTATAGAATTATAATATTAAAAAAATTCATACGTGTCAAACTAGAAAAAGTATTTCTATTTATCTATTATATATATATATATATTCTCACCAAATTTTACGTGAATCATGGATCTAAAAAGTTATCAGAATGATAGAATAATCTAAATAACTATCCATATTTAAATTTAATTATATGCATGAATTAAAAAAAATCACAAATTAAATCATAGAGTAAGAAGATTATTAGAATGATAGGATATTGAATAGCTAACCATATCTAAAGAGAAATCACGGGGTTAGGAAATTATTTGATCATGGGTTAAGAAGTTACTGGAATGAATAATCTAAATAACTATTCATATTTAAATTTAATTATATACATGAATTAAAAAAATAAAAAAAAAACTAAATTATAGAGTAAGGAAGTTATTAAAATGATAGAATACTGAATAATTAACGATATTTAAAAGAGGAATTGTGGGATTAGGAAATTGTTAAATCTTGGATTAAGAAGTTACTGAAATGAAGGAATAAAAATGAATTATATTCATGAATTAAAAATAATTTTATAAACGAAATCTTACGTGGCTTTTTAAAATTCTAATATTTGAAGAAAATGACACTCTCATCTATAGAGATGTGCTTGTTATACTTATATATTATATATATATATATATATATATATGGTTTGATAGTACTGTTCCATGAAAGCAATGAAGGAAGTGAAATAATTTTCTTCGATGGGACTGAAATGTAAGACCACATTGAATGGAGGTCCCGTTTGAAGATGATTCCTCACTATTTTTAAGCATTACTCTATTCTACCATTTATGCAAGCTATTTTGCTTCTGTTTTATTGTTTCTCATGACTTTGAGCTCTTCAACCCCCTTCCTTTCGAATTACTGCAAACTTATTTACTGTAAATTAATTTCTTTTATTAATTAATCTTTTTATAAAGAAAAAGATTATAAAAATAAAATAAAGGTTGAACAGTGCAATTCATGTGAGGATGGAAATTAAACTAAAATTTTTGAGAACGAAATGATCACATCATCATGACATATCATTGTAATTTGAAAAAAAAATAATTAAGAAGCTGAGTTATTATAAGTGATGAAAGTTGTAATTTTTTATAAAAATAATATTTCTTTTTTATAACCTCTTGAAGTCTTGAACCTGATAATATTTAAATTTTATCTAATAATATTAAATATCATATATTTGTATATATGTGAGTGTCACAAGGGCATGGATCCACATGAAAAACATGTTGGCTTTAAGCTCATCTATTTTTTGGTAATTTGAAATCAAAATCTCTCTAGTTATAAAGAGAAAACATTTTGGCCTCATGATTTTTTTTCTCCTTTACTTTTCCTTCTTTGGTATTTTTTTTCTCTTTCATCCAAGTAAAAGTAACATTTTTTTCTCATATTTTCTTTCTCAATTTCGTCTTTCCCTTATTCTTCTCTATCCAAAGATTAGTAAGGCTTGCTCTAATCCTTCTACTAAATGTTTGTGCTCCTTCCATTTCAAATATAATACATATTAAAAAAAAAACCACATACTTCACTAGATACTGACATTTCGCAATTTTTAATTAGAAGAAATTTTTTTTTTATTACAACGCCCCTATGAAAATATTAAGATTAATTTTAGAAAATTTTTTTTTGCTAACAACAATGACCAGTGATTAGCATTACATAAAGGTAAAATTAAAAAATATTACATTTTAATTATTTAACTGTCAATCTTGATTCATGAATTTTAATTATGAACTCTTAAGTGCCCGTTTGGATAATATTAATAATCAATTTTAGAAGCTAAAATTATGATGTTTTGAAAATATATTCAAATTTTAAGCACATATGTCATATGTTAAAATCAATTATAAACTCAAAATTATGTTTTTTCAAAATATCTAAACACTCATTATATATGTCTAAATTAATTATAAAGCAAATCTTAATTTTTTTTAAAATTCAACTACTATTATATATATATATGTGTTGTGTGTGTGTGTCAAAATCAATTATGAACCAAAAAACATGATTTATAAAATAGAGTTTGTATTATTTTTGGATAAATTTTTAAGGAAGCTTAATTGAAAATCATTTAATGATAACTTATAAGATAATCATGGTTTTGAATTCATAGTTAATTTTTTCATGTATAGGGGTGGTTGCATATTTTCAAGAAAGCCATGTTTTTTAATTCATAATTGATTTTAATATGTAAAATAGTGTTTGGATATTTTTTTAAACAAATCATGGTTTTAGGTTTATAATTAAATTTGACATATAATAGGGTGTTTGGATATAGTTTTGCAAAATCATAACTTTGCATGATTTTAATTTTGCTTTTCAATTTTACTTTCATTGATGTATAAAATCAATCTTATTATTCAATTTTATAAATTAATTAACCACATAATATAATCAATTATATTTAAAATAATCATATTAATAATTTTTCAAATCAATTTTATCTAACAGATATCCAAACATAACCTAAATTCTTTCTCTGAATCTATTTATAAATTACTTTCAATATTTTTACAAGAACCAAGAAAAAATCATAAACCTTATGAAACCTATGTACAAATTTAACAAGTTACCAATTTTAACTTCTATTAAATATACATACTTTAAATATAAAATATTTTATCATTTAATAACTCTCTCAACATTTAATAGAAATAAAAAGGTAAAGATAGACATAATAATTATTAGAATGTTGTGTAAATATGATCAAAATAAATATACATTCTGTGTACCATCTGAATTAGGGAAATGATAATTGGGAATCTTGTAAGAATATTAATAACAATTATAGACATTAAATTATTAAAATTTTAATAAAAGATCATGGTTTTCACTTGCAACTAACAAAATGTGAATACTCAATTGAAAAAATTATTAACTACGCTTCATACTATTTGTAATATCAATTGAGAATTTACAAAAATTAGTTGAGAATCTCAATTTTTTGCTATTAATATATAGATAAACCACTTGACAAATAAAGTAAGTATACTTGAAATTATTTATAAAGTTAGTTAAAAATTTATGAGAATTAATTATGAAATCACAAGTTAATTACTTATCCTTTTTGCTTTCAATATATAGATAAATCACTTAAAAAATCTACTCAATACATTTAAAATTATTTGTAATGTCAATTGAAAATTTATGAAAATCAGTTGTGAATTATAAGCTAATTACTTGTAATTTTTTGTTATCCTTGGGAAATGAATAAACGATAGTTGAAAATATTTGTAGTGTTAGTTAGAAATTTATTAAAGTTCATTATGAATCCCAAATCAACAATAAAATATAATTTATTGTAAATAAAAACTGTAACTTGTTATTGAAATTTTAATAATTTAAAGTTTACAATTATCCTTAATATTCTTACAAGATCTCTAATTATCATTTTCCTGTCTAAATAAGACAAGAGTACTCCCTCAGTTTTTATTTATAGGAGAAACTATCACTTTTAAGTTGTTTTTATAAGTAAAATTATATTTTTAATAAGTATTTATTATAAATTTTTTAAACTATCCTTTATAATTTCATTCACAATCATAATTAATATAATTAACTATCACTTTTAGTCTAAATTTTTTTTTTAAATATAATTAATATAATTAATAAAAAATTTTAAAATGCATGCTACAGTCTTTTTGTTTAATAAAAAAAAAAACGGAAGGAGCATATGAGAATACGGTGTGTGTAATACGTGGTGGAGGTGGCGTGCATTTCGTTGTCCGGGTGGGACCATAGCAACATGGCGTGCTCGTGATTGGCAACGACACTGCTCACAAGTTCCAAATCTGCGTCACGGGACTCAGTATGCTACCGACCACATATCAAAACCAACGCATCAAACAAAACGCTCTCACTCCTTTTTCCTCCTTTCTTTAATTCATGGCTGCTTGTCTGAATTTATTGAGCGAGGAAATGAAGTCGTAACTTCGTAGTAGTATTAAAAATTTAAAAACTATCCTATAAATGAAAGGTTGCTGGTTCGATCTTACTCATAACTTCATATCTTTAATGTCTGCCATTCTAATTTTTTTTTAAAAAAGAATCATATGTTAAGCGGGCTACCTTCAAATTTTGCCATCCGAGCAGTGGTAGAGCCACGTTGGCTTGAGGGTGTGCATCATTTTGAGGAAAATTACAAGTTGGGTTTGTAAACTTTACAATTTATTCTTCTTATTTTTGATATTTTGCCCCTTTTGAACTAAAAAAAAATTAGATTCAAAAACTTATTAAAATATATAATATTTTAATAATTTAGATAAGATATGAAGACATAAAATCATATCAACCTATTCAATATAATTTTTTTAAAAAAATGGTGACAAAATTATTTATATTATTATAATTTTAATCCTAGCATAATTATTACTATTTTTGAGAAATATTAATTTTTGTTAAATTACTCTGCACCCCCTTGATTTAGGATCCTGGCTCTACCAATATCACATCTAAATCAACCTATTCAATTGAAATTAATAAACTATGGTTTAGACTATTAATTCTGAAATTAGTGTCCTAATCAGTTTAATAATCAATACAGTTTTCAGTATCTTAGTTCTTTGTGTGAATTAATTGATTGAGCCAATAAGCTTGTAATGAAATGTAAGCTATCCTATAATTAGAGAAGGTCAAAGGTTAGATCTTCGTTTATAATCTCTAATTGTTAGTTTCTGCCCTTCTAACTTAAAAAAAAAAAAAAAAAAAGAACCTGTTGAGTGGGCTGCCCTCTAATAATACTTTTCTTGTCCACTTTGAGCTTCCTCAATTTATACTCATTGAAAAAAAATATTATATTGAAAGGGTTGTTTTAGTTGAATTTGACAATATTTTATAATCTAACTGAATAATATTATATATTATAAATAAAAGTTCAACCGTGGTGATATTTGAGATAGGTTTTTTCAATATCTTTTATAATTTAAACTTGAACTTAAATTTTTTTTTTTCATCGTGGCTCTTCCTTGATTTCTTAAATTTAATTTTTTTAAATATATATACGGATTTTTTTAAAAATTAATCTCTCACTAAAAAATTAAATTTGGATTTTCACGTATAGACAGAAAAATGACTGTCATTTCAAGTAGATTTGATCGTTTGCGAGTCTTCTTTAGAATAATTTTTTTTTTTGATAAAAAAAGTTATACTATTCAGATTAATTAACTGGATAGTCAAAATCGATTAAAAACGAGTCATTCTTCTGTGAAATAAAACAAAGAAAGGGAATCCGTATCCATTTTTTAACAAGTGTATAAATAATAGGATTAATAAGCAAAATAGACCTTGAAATATTATATAAAAAGCTTCCTAAATCCTGAACTCTTAAAATGTATAAAATAGACTTTAAACTTTCAGATTCATAACAAATTAAACCCTATTATTAACTTTTTTTTAAGTCATTACTGTTTATTTAGTAATCAGTGCCATAGGCCCTAAACTATATATTATGCGAGTAGCGTCCTGGATCCTAAACTTTAAATTTTGAGCAACGTACTTCCACCATTTATGTATAGTACGTTGATTATTATGTAGATCAAATTAGTCTCAGCATGATCCGCTGCGATGATTGCATCATGTAACATCCTAAAATTTTTTTTCGTGATTTATTAATCTAATGAAAGATAATTATGAAACTTTAATAATAATTGGGTTTGAGGATAGTTAGAGACGTTTATTGGTTTTGGTTTTAGTTTTGGATTGGGTTTGAAAGTGAATTGAGTCATTCAGACATAAATTATAAAGAGAAATTAGATTTTTAGCTTACAGTGCGTTATGTTGCACTGCAACATAATTTCATGAACCAATTTTTAAAATGCAAAAATCAATTCGAAAACAAAGAATGTGAGACCTGAAATAGAGAGGGTGCGATCAAGAAGTGTTTTCTCTACTAAAGCATCAACTCTTAGGCATTTT
>NW_026557150.1:0-27434 GCF_029017545.1 Prosopis cineraria | reverse complement strand
CTGACTTATTCAATTGAATGATTCACAATTGTTTACTTGATCTGCTGTTTTACTTAATGTTCTTTCTTTTCTGCTGTATTTTATGCCACCAGGCCAAGCTTGCAGCTATCAAGGAAAGGTTTGGACGAGAGATCCGTGTATTCGAAACATCTTCAGTTCTGCAGCACCAAATGCTACAGCTAACAATGGTAATGGCACTTAACTTCTACACCCCATAGATTTATGCATAAAGAGTTATATATATATATATATATAATCTGACTCAGGTGTTCTGAATGAACTGTATTTTCTTGTTGGCATTTTGATGGCAGAAGAGACTGATGATTTCTATGAGTTCACCGCTGAAGATTATTATCAACTGTTGGCTACTAAAAAGGAAGGTAAGAATTCTACTTCATTTCCTATGACCCAAGAATGAGGTGTATCGGCCACAAACTGCCATATATTAATGGTTCTGTTTTATTGGAAGATATGTTAATTTATTTAAATTCTAACTTTAATTAATTAGTAATTAAAGGAGATATATGTTTACCACATTGATTTGCGCTTTATTAAAGATGTTTGTAAAACATGATTTTTTTTTTTTTTGGGGCACCATCTGAATTGTATAGGCCTAATATGCTAAGGATAATTATTTCCAAGGACCACTAAACATATTACCTTCTACTTGGAGGTGTATTTTTTATTGTAATCATGCATGGGCATCCATTCACATTGTAAATAGTTTCAATCAATATTTAATACTCCCTCCGTTTTTTGAGAGGTTGGATGTTAAAAAATGTAGATATTTTTAGTTTTTCAAGTTGTAATTTTTACGTCTTTTTTTTTTCAAAAATGCTCCTATTAAATAAATCACTTTAAATTTATTTTGGGGGTGAAACACCCTATTAAATAGAGGTAAATATAGAAAAATAGAGTTAATTTGAAGACAAGTAATTACTTTATTAGGAGATGAGATTCGGTAAACATGCCTTACATTTTTGAATGAAAGAAGTAAGGGTGAAGGAAAATTGTGTACATTTTAGGAAAATCATTAAAGTTGAGTGATGTTTCAGGATGCACACAGAATGAGCATTCAATTTTTTTTGTGAATATTGAAATTTAAGTATATTAGTTCTGTGCAGATTAATTCTTGAAGACTCGCAAGATCCGAGAAGCAGAAGAGGCGGCTCGTAGGTCAAGAATGACCAAAGTATTGTCTTTTTTTTTTATTTTGATAGTCTTTACTTGTTTTTTCAAAGAGTTATAAAATTTGTAATGCTAGAATTGATAAATCTTTGACAGGTAAGCCTATCTTATAAATTTATTTGATCATGTGTCCAGGCTTGTGTATTAGAGTTCGCTTTCCTGATAATCACACATTAGAGGCTACATTTCACCCTTCCGAAACACTTCAAAGTTTAGTGATTTACTCACCAAAGTGATTGCACACCAGAACAGCCATTCTGTATATGTAAGCATATTGATAACTTCTATCAGGTCAAAACTTTTAAATGACCGTTCTCTTCAATTTTGGAGTTTGGAATGGATAATGACCAATTTTGCCTTTGAATACCTTAGGTAGTGATTGGATTGGTAGGTTTGGATTTGAAATTTGGATTTTAAATCTCATATTGCAAATCCATGTATTTTTAATTATTTGTTTGGGTAGTTTAAATGACAAAGATTATTACTATTAGGTACTATTTCAAGGATGCATGTGGAAATTTGAAAAATAACAAGGATGTATAAAAGATGTTAAATTATGAAGGAATTAATGTAAATCCAAGCTATAAATTTGTAAGTCCCAAATAGAGGATTTGGCCCCAAATATAAATGTTATCAAAACATAGCATTAACTCTTTTACCACCAGCTCACTCTGCCCAAAGTCATATCTGACATCTTGATATGGATCATAAGCTATATTGTTATTCTATATGGCCTCCCTTCGAAACTTTTTTTTTTTTTTGGGGGTGATGCAGATACTACTCCCCCAAGGAAGCTGATTAAAGAACATGTCTCAAGATTTTTATGCTGCTGGCTTTGTCCCGGTGCCATCGTGTACTTTTCTCATAATACTCCCCTAGGTGAGTTCATGCAATCAGTGGAATCTTTAGTGCATATTGTCCTTTGACCTGTTCTTGATTTTACAGTGTGTTTTATTAAGTTTAGTTTCGTTGGGTGATCAGGACTTTTGTTTTGCAAACCCACATGTTCTTTTTGATGTCATGGTTTGGTTGCTATGGTTGATTGTTGTTGAGGCGCATGGACATGTGTTTGTGAGGCTTTACTAGGGTTTTCTAATTTTCTATAATATGCATGACTACATATCTTTTAATTTTGAATTTCATTCGCTGTTCAGATTATTAATTTGGGATAATGAAATTTTTAATCCCTCAAATTATCTTAGTTATCAATCTAGCCCCTTAAATTTAATTACACTTAGCATTTGTAAAATTACATTCAATTTACGCATAGTACATTGATAGAGTACCACGTGACTAGCATAGAATGTAGGGCAACTTAGACAGCTAGAGGATGGAATTGAGGAGATGAACGTGGGACCTGGGCACAATCAACCAGTCGGGAACATGACTAGCATAGAAAGTGGAGATGAGGGGATGGGAAGGAAACAACTAGCACATCACTTTGAGGAGGTTCCACCACCACCAATTTAGCCACGACTGCATGATTTATCAGTGTTTAATTATTTAGTTATTGTATTTTCTAGCATTATAAATATTTGGTTCGGTTATATAGGAGTGGTCCATCGGGTGTTATTAGTCTCCTTGGCTGATAGAATTGGACGAGTGAGATTCTCGCTCACCCTTTCTAGTAGATTATTATTTAGTTGTGAACAATGAGGTTCATGTGTAAAGGCTGTGGTAAACTTTTTTCACTTTCTAAGGCATTCACTAAGAATTGACTTTCTAATAGATTTTTTTTTTCTCCTCATAGATGAGGCTAGCAAAGAGCTAGAGAAAGAAACAACAAAGCCAACCAGAGTCTAATTGTGAGTGTAAGGCTGTGGTAAACTGTTTTCACTTTCTAAGCAACAGAGTCTAATTCAATAATGTTTATTACTAATTAATTATAATTGTATTAGTGTAAAGGCTGTGGTAAACTGTTTTCACTTTCAAAGGTTAGAAAGAGAAAACAGTTTACCACAGCCTTTACACTAATACAATTATAATTAATACCTTAGAAAGTGAAAACAGTTTACCACAGCCTTTACACTAATACAATTATAATTAATTAGTAATAAACATTATTGAATTAGACTCTGTTGCCTTTGTTGTTTCTTTCTCTAGCTCTTTGCGGGCCTCATCTATGAGGGGGAAAACAGTGCTTAATATGTCTTGTTTGAATGTAATCTTCAGGTGAAAGCAGCATGGCTAACATACAGGGCCCTTCCTACTAGAGGATGTCGTGTCTTTGAAGGGGTTGGATGTAGCTAATGACCATGGCCAGCAATCTGAACCTGTACAGTCTGCACCTGAACCTGTTGAAGCTTCACAAACCCCTGCTGTTCAAGAACGCAAGCCTGCTGATAAAAAGCTTGTCAAGCCGAAGTGGTTAAAAATGTGACATCAATTATTCATGATTGAAGGGGCCTGCATTTGTTCTTTAGGGTAGCGATCATGACTTTGGGCGGTGATTGCTGCAGGGGAAATTCGCTTGTGCTTGATGTGGAACTATATATGGATTAATTAATGTTCCCGTGAGGCGGCTTTTTCATGTGGTTAAATTAACGTTACCTCTATGATTGTTTATGTTGAAGTGGGTACACAAGAACCTTCCTCAGTGTATCGTGATGAATCCAAAAGCATGCTGCCTAGTTGCTTCTCTCTTCCATTTGTCAGTACTTTGTAGATAATTATCTGTAGCCCTGAGTGGTTTTCCTTCCTTCTGCTAATGTTGCATGCATCACGGAAGGTATCGACGCCTGAGACTTTTTTTTTTTAAAATGGTGAACATTCTCTAATGCAAGCATGGAATCTTGAGATGGCTGTTGCTTCTTGCTAATGCTATCCTGTAAGTTCGTCTGCTCTGTGGGCTTCTAGAACTTGAGAGCGTAAGGTATTGTTTCGCCTGCACGGATCAGGATATGCCTATTGTGTAGGTACCTGCACTTGTTGGTGCCGAGTGTGTTGCCTAGTTTAGTCATCTTTCTTGATGAACATTCTTGAGGAGAATTATCAGCCACATTGGCAGCACATGAAAACCCTGGATTTGTATTTCGTTTGCACAATGTTTGGATGCACAGGCATTTAGATTTGGATTTGGGTTAAATTTGTTGTTTAGATAATTAATGCATATATTTGGATTTGAAATTTGAAATTAATGTATAGATTTTCAAATTTAGTTCTACCCTTAAATTTTTTGTAATTTGTAACTTGAAATTCTTTCAAAATTTTTATTTCAAATTTTATTGCAATCTCTTTGTAATTTGATTGGCTTGTCGGTGGTGTTGAACGAGACCAAATTGTCGACGGCAATTGGGACCAGATTACCAACATTGCCGACTGGGATTAAGTCATTGTTGCTGACTAGGAATGGATGGTTGACACCAACCAGAATTGGAAGATTGACTTTCATTGTGGTTGAACTATCTACGCCAACTAGGATCAACTTCCATCGAGATTAAACTGTATGTGACAATTGGGACTGGAGTGCAAGCAACGGCTATGCTAGGATTGGACGGTTGACTTTCACCAAGAGTAAATTGCTAGCATTGGTTGGGGCAAGATTATTGGCACTAACCAAGACAGGATTGTTGGTGTCGATCGAGATTAGATAGCAGCTTGCAATCAGGATTTAATGGCCAACTCTCATTGTGACCAAGATTGGAACAACGACCTCAATTGAGAGTAGATTGCTGATAGTTTGATCTTGGTAGGTGCTTGCCATCCTATCTCAGTCGGTGCTTGCAATCTAATCTTGGTCGAGGTCGTTGTTTCGATCTCGATCAAAGTTGTTGAACTCAGCCATGGTGGGATTTGATTGACCGTTCGATCTTGGTCATAGGTGGCTATCCAATCCTGGTACTGTACTGGCAGTCATGTCCTGGTTGGTGCTAGCAATCCTGTACCTATCAGTGCTGACAGTTTGGTTTCAGTGGAAGTCAGCTGTTTGATCCTGATCCACATTGGCAGTTAGGTCCTAGTTAGTGTTAATGGTCTAGCCCTAATGAAGTCGATTGTCTAGTCATAATTGTCATTGACGAACTAGTCTTGGTGAAGTTTGTTTTTCGATCTCGGTAGATGTTGGCATTCCAATCTAGGTGGAAATCGGTGATCCATATTGTCGACTTTGATAAGGATCGGACCACCATTGTTATTCAAATTGCTTTTAAATTCAAAAATCAAAAGTATAATTTAAAATTTAAAATTTTTCTTAAGATCTAAACAAAGATTTTAATATTATAATTTAAAATTTTTTATGTCATCTAAATAAAAAATTTAGAATTTATAAATTTCTAATTCAAATTCACTTAGCCAAGCATAGCTTTAGTTTCTTGCAAATTTGCATCATATCGATATCAAAAGAGTGCGAGCATCGGATTCAATGTATTTATATCTGATTTTTTTTTAAAAAAAAAAGTCTATTGCATGGGTTGTTCACTTTGACTGGTTGGCTTGTGCGTTAACATTCTGACGAAAATAATGTGCTCTGTTTGTGCCTATTTGAAACAGTAATAAGCAAAATTTATGTATTTAAATTTAGGGAAAATGACAATTAGGAACTCCTGATGCCATTAATTACTATTAGAGATTTTAAATTATTAAATTTTAATAATGGATCATGGTCCTGACTTGAAATTAAAATATCTATGAGCTTACAAAATGCTTTCACTTGAAAAATAAAGAAATGAGACTGTTAAAATTACTATTATGAAATAAAATATTGTTAATCTTAGTTGAAACACCAAAAATGATGGTTGAGAATGGATTATTTTTGAGTATAAAACTATAATTTCCTTTAGAAACTTTTTAAGAACACTCATGAATATACATAATCATTTAGAAATTTATTAAGTTATTTCTGAAAAGCATTTTAGTCTATCCATATTTTTTTAATTCTAAGTAAGGATCATGATTTATTGTTAAATTTCAATAATTTTGGATCTCTAATTGTAACTAATGGCCTTAGGGATACCTGATTGTCAGTTTCCCTTAAGCTTATGTCCTTATATATATTTTTTCTAATGTATTGTTGTCACTTGAATATTTTGTATAACTCATGAATTAACTCCCTGTCTTTTCCATCGTTAGCAATCAAAAAATGGAAAGAAAATTAATGAGCCCAATTTCTGTCCCAATCCCTGTCCTCGCTGCAATGTTCTGATCCTCATCCAATTAACTCATGTTGCCGCTGCAAGTTTTTGAGGACATCATTCTTCCCCTTCAATCGTTTGAGGATCCACAAGAATTGTTTCGGGGTAAAAGGGAATTGACAAATTCTCTTGTGTAGTGATTAGAACGAGTGAGAGGCTTGGGGTGTTTTTTCGTGTGAATATTGCATCACTGAGGAACAAGTGGTGAAGAGAGGATGCATATGGTGACTAAATTGATGAGTGAATCACGGATACATTGGTGGGTGAACTTATCTGCTTATAATTTATTTAGTTTATATGTAAATAAATTTATGCTGCCACATGTTCTTGATATTTAATTTATTTATAGTTTTGTTTTGTCTTCCTAATACTATCAGTGTAAATTTTATACTGTCAAATACTTTTCTTTTCATTTTTTATTATTAATGGTATAAAACTCTATTAAAAGGATTAAAAGGAGCGTTAAAATTTAGTAAATCACGTGCAATGTTCCTTTACTTGGTATGTCTTTTTTATTTTTATTTTTTTAATTTTTTAAATAATTATATGCAAGCCAAGACAGCCAGCTCTAGGAATAGCCAGTAGTCCATCTCACATATAAATTTTGTAAACAGGTTAGCTTATATATTGTGGGCCGCCTTTTTTTTCCCCTTCAAGGGGTAGGTCTTTATCAATCCAATTTGATTGAGTTTAAGTGAGTATTACTAAATTACGATGCATCTACATCAACTCAAACAAACTCATGTGATGGAGGAGTCCATTTTTAGGTAATAATTTAATTTAATTGATTGGATACTGTTTTTATGATGCTTATATTGGACAATATTTAATGCTAAATTAGTCCAAACTTGTAAGTTGAGCAGTCTATGCCTAATAAAATTTGAAATTTAAAGCTAGACTTGAGAAATGTAATTAATATACAGAAATATTGGCTATATTGTTAAATTTATATTTAAAGTATAATAAATACTCTTTCAAATTGTTAGAGTGTGGGCCATATATATATATATATATATAAATCTTGTGAAGCGTACTTATTCACAAATAAGTTCTATAAAATTTAAAAACTTTAATCAAGTTTTTTTGAAACCTGTGTGTAATTTGAAATTAGATTGTAAAAATAATAATACCTTTATTAACATGCATTTGTTCACCAATCAAATAATTAATTTATAACTATTTTATCAGCCATTTATCATTATAATTTTTTTTTTTTTAACTATAACTTCATATTGAATTTTCAAGGACACTGTTATGTTCATCCTTGAGGAATTGTTACCAGCTTTGAAAGGCATTTGTACACTCGTGAATATACACTGTTACCGTTGCGAGTTTTCGAGGACACCATTCTTCCCTCTCAATCGTTTGAGGATCCGCAAGAATTGTTTCGGGGTAAAAAGGGAATTGACAAATTCTCTTGTCCGATGATTAGAACGAGTGAGAAGCTTGGAGTGTTTTTTTGTGTGAAAATTGCATCCCTGAGGACAAGTGGTGGAGAGAGGATGTACATTGGTGACTGAATTGGTGAGTGAATCACGGATACATTGGTGGGTGAATTTATTTGCTTATAATTTATTTAATTATATGTAAATAATTTTATGCTGTCACATATTCTTGATATTTAATTTATTTATAGTTTTGTTTTGTCTTCCTAATACTATCAATATAAATTTTATACTGTCAAATACTCTTCTTTTCATTTTTGATTGCTAATGGTAGAAAACTCTGTTAAAAGGAGTAAAGGAGTGTAATTCGTGAGTTGTACAAAAAACATCCAGTGGCAATAATATATTGGAGGAAAATACATTAACGACATAAGGTAAAGTATATAAGGTTTGCTCAAATAATAAAAAAACTATATTTTTTGATATATGATTCGGGCAACTAATATGATTTGCCTAATTAGTTATCGATGGGAAGATTAATTAGTCAAACGAAACCTAATCACACAACTAACTTTCTTATATGCAACAGCAGTAAGGGACAAGGACATGCCTTCGATCAATGGCATCTCATCCTGACACCTCGATACTCTGTATATATTAATAAATGATTCTTCGGATATAAAAAAGTAACCTCAATTATTCATTCAACTTGTAAGGTGTCCACAGGGTTTAGGTTTATTGCATGATAGTCAAAAAAATGATCGATGCAATGACGAGTCAGGTGGAAAGATTTGCAGTTGTGACATTGATCCATCAATGAATCCAAGCATGAATTGAACACTGAATTGATACTTACGGGATTGAAATTGAAATTGCTAATATCTGGGTGCCGCGTTCACTTGTTGAAATTATATAATTTTTGTTACCGAAAAAATCTTGAAGAAGACAACGAATAACGGAACCCTCCTAAGGTGGTGTTTAAGGTGACGATGACGTAAGTGATTTGTGGCAATGAAGAAAACAAGGACGGTGTTGCCTGTTGGTGGGGGCAAATGAGAGAGAAGAAGGAAAACCGAAGTTGTGGGCCTGTGGCATTGGAAGATATATGGGGGAGTCACACTGCGGCCTCAAAAGAATAAAAAATTATACTGCAAATTCAATATATTTTATTATTATATTGCAGGCTCAAAAGTCATTATTATAATTTTCTTTAAAAGTGGAAGTATAATTTTACTCTTGTATGATTTAAAAGCTTAGATCATGCACAGTACAATTTTTATTAATGCACAATATAATGTCCATGCGTGTCTAATTGATTAATAAATTTAATAAAATATATAAGTGATACACATAACATACAACATGATATCTATGAATGTACAACACAATATTATGTATTCTTAACTAAATGTCTATGCGTGGACTCACATAGATATCGTGTTGTGCATCCATAAACATCGTGTTGTACATGCTCTATGTGACTTTATTTTAATTAACATATAAATTAATTAAATATGCATAGATATTGTGTTGAGAATTCACAAATATCTTGTTGTGCATCCATGAACATTATGTTGTATATGGTCTGTATGATATAATATTTAATCTACAGGTCAATTAGATACATATAAATATCGTGTTGTGCATCCATAAATATTGTGTTATACGTGATCTGAGTTTTGAAATTACATAAGAGTATAATTATACTTTTACTTTTAAGAAAATTTGCAACAAAAACCCTTAAATCTACAGTGTAATATTAGAATGCATTGAACTTAAAACTAAATTCTTTTACTGTTTTAAGACCTGCAATGCGGTTTGCCCAAGATATATTGGAGAAAGATGAAGTTGGTACCTGGTACCTGTGAATCGTGACAGTGCCTCGCATGATCTTTGTACTTGTCCGTCCTCGTGGATACTAATTAGGAACAAGCCTATAGAGTCCTTCCTCATCCTCAATTGCCCTCTTCCATTCCATCAACGCGTTGGGAAGTCAATTACTGTCCATTATTTATTCTTAATTAAACTGTTGCTCCTCGTTTACGTTTCTATCTCTTGCTGCTTCACTTGTCACTGCATCGCACCCTTCTCCTTCCACCATCATTAAAACCATGAGCTCCAGCCCAATATATAGCAATTAATTGTTTCCTCTATTTTTTTTAATTTTTGCAACATTTTAAATTCGTGGATATATATGATGATGATAATTCCAGCAGTCGAAATAGTATTTCGATAAAATAAACTCGCCAAGAGTCGGTGAAAAGTAAAGTTTAATCAACATAGACAAATAAAACATTCTCAAACATATTATATGTGCATGAATTTGTGTGATGAGAAAGTTTAAATAATTTTTTATTGTTACTATTAAATTAGATTGCAAGCCCATGCTTTGCACACAGTTGAATTGCAATGTTTGTGATGAACTTGTTCCGGCATAACGATGCGTGCACATAGGGATGTGATCATGTGAATAAGCATATATACCATCGAGTGGTACAGTGCACAATAATTGTTTTTTTATCTTCATGCTCTTGCACAGTAGACAATTAGTTGAAATTTTGTTAGTAATTATATAAGCACAGCTGACAATTATAACTACCCCCGGAGTAGGTAACTAGCTTGACTGGCAGATGCACCTGCATGTGGCAAAAATAAATTCACCAACAATATGGAAATGAAAAACCTTATTCCTCTCGTCTAAACAATATTTTTTTTATATCCTATATTAGGGTAGAGAGCAGGTTTTTTATTATGTTTATAAGTTACGTTAATAAACTTCTGTTAAAATTATTTTTACTCTATGTTAAATGTTGAAAAGGAAAAATATATTATTAAAATAGTACATATTTAATAGGGATAGAGTTAAAAATTTATTAAATTTTTGCAAATTTCATAAGTTTTAATTTTTTTATTAATATCAGTGAAATATGTTAAAAATGATAAGTAATTCGAAGTAAAAAAAAAAACCTCCACATTTTATAAACTATGGAATTTCATATGATTTATAAGATACATACCTGTAATTTTTACACTAAAACTTTAACTACCGCAGCTATGTTAATTGTAGGATAACTTTACTTTTAATACTTTGATAAGTTTGTTAAATTCTGAAATAAATTATTTTTAATTTTCAATTGAAAGCGGAAAAAAACTGAATAAAATTAAAACATTTTTAATTGGAAAATAAACCTTGGTCCTCAATGCCTTGAATCTGATGGCCCTTGGTCAGTTTTGGGTGCCCACGGGGTATCCCTATTTATATTTAATTGAATAACCGTATATCTCATTGTGGCGGCTAAGGAGCTACGGCTCATTTATTAATTTTGTTGCCTAATTATATTATATTTGATTTTAAAAGTCAAATATTGCGAGACCTCCACCACACCCTGTCGCACATTGCATGGGTCCACCTCCAGGGACCAGGGACCAGTCTGTTTATGAGGATAAATTTATGTATAATTAAAAAAATCCTTATTTATCGATTTTTAACATTTAATATAAAAAAAACAAAAGAATGTGCAATATAAAAAGATACGCGGAGTTAAATCCTCGAGCTTTAGGAAAAGCATATGGTAGAAGATATGTAAAAGATTTTTAAGAAAGTGGCCTGAGATCGAGAGTGAGATCGGCATCACGCATGTAAGCTCTTTATCAAATGTGAATTCTATTTATGTTTTTTTTTTCTTTTTTTCTGGGATCAAATTCTATCTGTATTCGATATGCGTTCATTAATTTCGATTGCCAAATCCTGGATGTCGCGTCGTCGCTGTTCTTCAAGAAAGTCGAACTCCTTTTTCTTTTTTTTATTGTATAAAAAGAAAGTTGATTTTATTTATTTTATACATGTTAGTTAATTAAGTTAATATAAAAGATGTTTGCAAGTCGTCCTTTTCGCTGCAACAAACTGAGGGACTTCTTGCAATTATGATATCACGCTCGTCAAAGATACTATTGCTATATTCGCTTCGAACTGCCCCACACCTTCCAGTATTTTGCACATTAAGACCATATACTTTTTCAGTTTTATGGCCTGGTCCCACTTTCCTTCCTCAACAGAACTTGTAAACTCGGTAAGATATTTCATTTGTCGTTTTGAATAATTGTTGGCAAATGCGTGTTTTTGTTAAAAAAAAAAATTAAGTCAAGTTTCATTTTGATATAAATATTTCATTTCAATCCAGGGTAACATAAAATTTTAAAAATATCTATTAGTGCCATTTTGTTCTCAGTGTCATATAAGCCTTATTAGTAGAAGTGTCGTTGCGGATTGGATGGTCCAAAGACTCTGAACGACGACAATGGAGTAGAATGAGAGTAGTCACTGAGGCTCACCTTTTCTAACAAAAACTTGCTTTCCACGATAAATTTCATCATCATTTTTCCAACCTATCAAATCTCATCACAGTTATTTTGGCCAAAAAAAAAAAACTTATCATAATTAAACAACGCATTGCCGTAAATGTTAATGTAACATCTTTGCACTTGAATTATTTTGATTAATGCAATTTTGGAAAAAGTGGTAATAGTTGATAGATGTTGTTTATTCTCTTTCCTTTATATTTTTTTTTTTGCCACATCTTCCCCTCCTTTTATTTGAAGCAGATCAAAGTTGTCAGTATTCATGCATATCTCATTATTTTAGACAATCATTTTCTTTCATTGGACAAGATATAATACTCTCAGTCCTAAATATAAGAACTAACTAAAAGATTTGATTTGACTTTAAATCTACGAATTCAATTTTCCCTATCTTTTATATATTTTCAAATCATCGCTATTAATTTGTACATGTTAAAAGAGGTTTCAATGTTTTGTCACTAGGAAAAGTTTTCAATAAAATCGGGGTACATTTTTACCAAAAAAAACTTAATTATTTTGTAATTTATACAAATTAGTTTGCTAACTCATGCATTTAATTAAGACCAGAGTGAGTAACATGATCTCAATGAGGTTGTGTAATTATATTGTGGTTTAGAGAAGTATAAGAAGTTGGCCTATTGTGATTTCTTACACTTCTTCTTTTTCTTCTTCTTTTTTTAAAGAAGCTTAGATGAAGTTAGGTAAGGGTGGCAAAGTACTTGCGGGTTGTTCTCTAGCAAGGTTTTTAAACCGACAATGAAATTTGATCCTGCAATTTTATAGATTATAAGTCAAATTCCTTATCAAGTGGATTAATATCTCTGGTTCTGCCGTTTCTTCCTTTCTGGCCCCCAACCGTCTCCTTAAATGCATGCGTACGAAGTCGGAGCGACAGCGAATAATTTGTACAAAAAGCGGGGGCACAAACATAAATAAGAAAAGATGCGTTGAAAACGAATTTCCAACAGCATCGCCATTCTGCGACCGTGCAGACTTCGGGTTCAGGCCGAATGATGCACAATGACCAATGACCAAGGAGAAAGTTGTTGAGCCCATCAACTACCTCTGAGCTGAGCCTTAAAAGGGATACCCAGCTTCTAAATCCTCGTGATTTGCTCTTATTTCTCTCATCAATTCAGTTCTATTCCCGCCAAGTTCGCATCATAGGTACTTCTTCAGTTCTTCTTCGGCTTTAATCTCTCTCTTTTCTGCCCTTCCAGTTCTCCTTGTGGTCTAGTTTAATTTTGATCATGGGTTTGATCTCACGGAGTCAAACTTGTTGATTGTCGTTTCTGGGCGGCTTTCATTTTTTTTGAAAGATATCTTTTGATTTGACATGCGTTATGAGCCTGGATAGATTTGCCTCTTTTGTCTTGTGATCAATTTTAGACCCAAGCAACAATATCCTTTCCGCTTGCTTTATTGGAAAGTATGATTCTTGTGTTGCAGCCTCTTTTATTACCATTTTTGTATTGTCTTGTCGCAAACTTGTGACAAGCTTTTCATTCACCTCTGATTTTTCAGGATGATGTGCTAGTTGTCTGATTGCCCAATCCATCAGCCTTTTCAATATCTGTCTTTTCTGTTTCAGTCTGGGGCTTGGGCACTTATCACCATCATTGCCTTGCAATTTAGTTTCTGTTATCAATATCAATATAGGATATTTAGTTATTTATTTACTGCTGGTGTATTTGACGCAGACAAAATCTGGTGCAGATCATACCGATAAATTTCGAAGTTGTTCTATCCTTCTGGTTCTGCTAGTTGTCAGAAGATGGGATCAAGTCAATGGATTATCGAAAAAAGATCTAGCTTTAGAAGTGATTCCCTTCCAGGAGAGATAGAAAATGTACCCGAAACTGGGCCTCTCTCCATCGCCGTGCTTGGTGCTTCTGGTGATCTTGCTAAGAAGAAGACATTTCCTGCACTTTTCCACCTATATCGCCAGGTTTACTAGCATCTGATTTATGAATCATACACTAAATCGTTGTTTATCATATTGATAATCCTTAACCAAATGGATCTGTATTATTCCGTGATTCTAATCAAGTAGTTTTCTTTCAAATTTTACATATAATGGAAGACTACCTGTAATTTTTTTTTTTTTGACGGCCAGAAGTTTCTCTTCCATAACCAAGAACCAGGGTTAATTTCTTTTTGACCTTTGTGGCCTTATTTGCAGGGGTTCTTACCACCAAATGAAGTTCACATTTTTGGCTATGCAAGGACAAAAATCTCTGATGATGAATTGAGAAACCGCTTACGTAGGTAAGGTATTTTACTGATAATTTTAAAATGCCTCGCCACCCCCCCCCCCCAAAAAAAAAAAAAACATTTCTCATAAAATAATGTCATTTGGAATTCAGTCTATGCTACATCTCGATTATTGAGAGAATCTTTTTGTGAAAAAAAAGTGCAATTACAATTGTATTATTGTTCTTCAGATTATGCAAATAATTATGTATATTTCTTGGATCCTTACCTTTAAATTCCCTGAAACAATTTAAAGAGTAGTTTTACAATAATTTTGTACCGATTTGCTTGATTCTCTGCTTTCACAAACCTTTATTATTTTGTGGCATCTTACTGTTTCTTGATTTCATCCTTGTGCGCTTCAAATGCTTACGAGTGTAAGAAAATTTGATCTGATGCAGCTATCTTGTTAAGGACAAAGATCCATCCCCTGAGCAGTTGGACGATGTTGCAAAGTTTTTGCAACTAGTAAGCACACTTGTCTAATTTATAGAATCTTTTTAATTTTCTCACTAATTATATAAAGCACTCTTCTCATTGTCTAATGTTCACTTTCTCTTTTCCTCTTCGTTATAGATCAAATACGTAAGTGGATCTTATGATTCTGAGGATGGTTTCCGCCTACTGGATAAAGAGATTTCACAACAAGAATGTTCAAAAAATAGCGTGGAGGGTTCATCTCGAAGGCTTTTCTATCTTGCACTCCCTCCTTCAGTATACCCTTCTGTTTGCAGAATGATCAAGCGTTGTTGCATGAATAAATGTATGATTGTATAATCTATGGTTGCCACATGTACGATCAACATGATTTTTTTGGTGACATAAAAACTTTTCTTTTTTTGTTTGAGGGCGCGGGGAATGAAACTTTCTATGCCCTAGTTTGGCATCTGTTGAAAACCTTGAATAAATTTAGGGGAGCTACTCTGATTTTCTGCCAGATCCTTTTCTAGGTTTCTTGGTAAATACTGGATGTCAATTGAAGTCAATACCATGTATCACGTAGCTGCTTCTAATGTTTAAGTGTTGAATAGATTTTGGTTTTGCAAGTTTCGGACAGATTTTTTGGGAAAAAGGCACATGTTCCTTAGATAGCTAGCTTCAACAGAACTGATCTTAGAGCTTCTAGTTTCTTCTTAGTCTCTCCCTTTCGAACAAATACATACTAGAGCTTTTTGTGACTTGAAAGTGGCATATTTCCTTTTCCTTTTTCTTTTCCTTTCTTTTTTTCTTTTTCCTTGAAAAAGCATCTGATGTGTTCTATGATGGCTTCATCTACTTCCATCTCTTAGCTGATCTTGGAGGATGGACCCGTGTTATTGTTGAGAAGCCTTTTGGCAGGGATCTACAGTCTGCTGAGGAACTCAGTGCCCAGATTGGAGAGTTGTTTGAGGAACCACAGATTTACCGTATTGATCACTACTTGGGAAAGGAATTAGTGCAGAATATGGTAATAAATTAGTATATAATGGTTTGCTTCTTGTTCTTTCCCTGAACTTTTCTAATTCCTCTTTATTTCACTTATATTGGCAGTTAGTACTTCGTTTTGCAAATCGGTTTTTCTTGCCTCTTTGGAATCGCGATAACATTGACAATGTTCAGGTGAGTGTTCTTTTGTCGAGGGTACATCAATAGATCAATAATCGTCTGTAATGATTTTGAAATTAAGGCAGGTTGTGTGCAGTGTGCTTGACAATTAACAGTCTCTCCAATCACGTCTAACTATTTTTTTGCCTTGGCAAAGTGTGCTTTCCTTTTACTTTTGCCTAATTCAGCTAAGATATTTGCAAGTATATGATACCAATTTTAACTTGGATACTTGGATGTTGGTTCTGTGGCAGATAGTTTTCCGTGAGAATTTTGGAACTGAAGGTCGTGGTGGATATTTTGATCAGTATGGGTATGTGTGGTGAATTGTCCCTAATTAATTTGCTTAAGATGTTGTCAAATGACAAGTTATGGCAACTATCAGTTCTGAGATGAAGAACATTAAGAAAACAAGTCTTGAGTACTTCAATTTTATTTTCATATCAAATATTGAGATCAGGCTTCTAAATGTTATCTCAAATGCCTGCTGTTATTTGTGTTGTTGACTTGTTTTGTATTGAATAGCTATTTCATGGCTAAAACTATGACTAATTAATTCATGACTTCTATTTGACAGGATTATTCGAGATATTATTCAAAACCATCTGCTGCAGGTGAGGCTTTCATATTAACTGAAAAAAATTTCATTTATATTTCTGCTACCACCAAGTTAGATTGTCAAGATGATACTTCTGTCCAACAAGTGGATGTAATAATATTACATATATTTCCTCCTATTCTAAGTTTCAATCTTATTTTTAAAGCATTAGTGCACTTCGCCACTTACATTGCATTATCTTATCTATGAGGTTCCACAACCTTGTTAGATCATAAATTTGTGTATGTTGATCATTAATTTTCTACCTACTCAGGTTTTCTGCCTGGTCGCAATGGAAAAACCTATTTCTCTCAAGCCAGAGCACATTCGTGATGAGAAAGTGAAGGTGTGTGTCTGTTCATTCTATTTAAAATGGGTCTCTGTGTTCCTCTATCCTACTTACTAGTTACTATGTTAAGTGCAGGTTCTTGAATCAGTCCTTCCTCTTAAAGATGATGAGGTTGTTCTTGGACAATATGAAGGCTACAAGGATGACCCAACTGTACCTGACCATTCAAACACTCCAACATTTGCTACTGTTATTCTGCGAGTACACAATGAAAGATGGGAAGGTATGAGAGAAATTCCTGCTTTTGTTTCTGAATAAACCCAATTTTTTGGACCTTTCTTTTACTTATTTTTTCTAAATGATGTGGATAAATATTGCGGAGATAACCCATATTCATTTTAGTGTTTATTTTCCATTCTATGGTATAGATCTTTGTTCATTTGATCAATCAAATAACGTTTGACACATCTTCACACCAAACTTTTCGCCCCTCAGGTGTTCCTTTCATTCTAAAGGCAGGGAAGGCCCTAAATTCAAGTAAGGCAGAGATACGGCTTCAGTTCAAGGATGTTCCCGGTGATATTTTCAAGTGTATGTCACCAGACCTTTGGATATGTATCTTATGTTATGAACGCTTAATTGATCTTGAGCCTGAATGTGGAATCAGAGAAATCATAGAACCCATCACTCTGAAAGCTATGATACTTCCGTGGAGCTCATGTTTTCATTTTGGTGTCCATAGTATTTTCATGAATGCACGGACAATCCTTGTGCTATTGAAGCATGAACTGAAACTGTCAGTGGGTGTTGCGATAGTTATTTTCAAACATATTTCATGCACTAACTTGTCTGTACATTTAAGTATGTCATGCTGGTGAAAATTTAAAAGTTTAAAGGCGTTGGACATCTTTATAATCCATGAACAGAAAGGTGAAAAATAGAGCTGCTTGTGCTTTTTACTAATCGTTAGGTAGGTTTTATTCTTCCATGTTGGCTTAGGCATAAACCTCAATGTAAAATTTTTCAGGTAAAAAGCAGGGCAGAAATGAGTTTGTTATACGACTGCAGCCTTCAGAGGCTATTTACATGAAGCTTACGGTGAGTCATTCTTTTTTGATAACTTGTTATAAGAATAATTCTACCGATTCCAATAACAGTGAACTGACTGGTTCATTGTCTCTTGTAGGTCAAGCAACCTGGGCTGGAGATGTCAACTGTGCAAAGTGAACTAGACTTGTCATACAGGCAGCGTTATCAAGGTGTCACCATCCCAGAGGCTTACGAGCGTCTAATTCTCGACACGTACTATCCTTTATCCAAAGTTCATGTTTATGCACTGTTAATCTATTTTTATGCATGACACAGACGTGCAAAATTCCCCAAGCTTAGACTACTGAAGTACTAGGATTTAGTCAATAAAATTTTTGGCTTAAAATGGGAATCTGTATTTGTTTTTCAGAATAAGAGGAGATCAGCAGCATTTTGTTCGAAGAGACGAGTTGAAGGTAAGATCATCGCATGAGTTGTTTTGCTAATACTGCAATAAAAGAGATTTTTGAGTCCTGATTCTTGATTCCTAACCTTATATCTACTGGTTTGTTCTGTGTGTGATATTAGTCATCGTGGGAGATATTCACGCCACTTCTGCACAAAATTGATGAAGGGAAGTTCAAGTCAATCCCTTACAAACCAGGAAGCAGAGGTCCTGCAGAAGCTGATGAGTTGCTTGAAAAAGCAGGCTATGTTCAAACACACGGTTATATATGGATCCCACCCACCTTATAGAGTGCACATTTTGAGGCTGTTCTGGGGCTTACACAACAATAAGTTTTATAATGTTGTATTATGAAGCGACTTTCTTGTATTGTGTGTGTTCATAAAAAGCAGGCGAATAAAATTTACAAGAGCTTGACACAGTTTGTATGGCGTGAGAATCAGCTGATTAAGTAGTTGGCTTAAACTCTCACTCAATCCTAATAAAACTCAGTTTCTTACTGATCAACAGCTTTGCTACTGTCTTCGATATTCTTGTAATCTCCAACTCAACATGGTTATTTGCTTGGGAAAATTATATCTAGGTTTCACAAAAAAAAAAAAAATTATTACTAAGAGGTTTTATAAAATTAACAAAATACTCCTAAGCATTTGCAATTTAATAAAGAGCATTTACAATTTATGAAGAAAAATGATAATTTATAATAACAAGTTGTAAATGTCTGTTGTCCAGTAGTAAACACACGGAATTTTAAACTTTAGAGTATTTTATAAATTTTATGAGATTTTTTGATAATAAATTTTTTTCCGTAAGACCTAGATGTAATTTTTCTTATTTTCTTTCAGTATTTCAAGAATAATTCAATTTGATGAATGGATAAACGTAATATTTTTTTCAAGCATCAAATTAGACTTTTTAACCTTTAATGTGAGGAAAATATAAAATGAGTTAAAAACGAAAATAAAAACTGCACGAGACTCAACAAATTATTCGAAGAGCACTTCTTGTAACTTGTATAGATACAGTGATAGTGATTGAGGATTTTATAAGGACCATGAATATTTTTGGCAGCATTACGAGTTTTATTTTGCCATGATCAATATATACAGAAGCGTTTGCATCAATTCCTCACTCTGTTTACTGGCCGGGCACCAAGAAAAGAAAAGGAGACTTCACCAAGAAAAGAAAAAGAGACTTTTGAGCTTGAGAAGACCGAGTGAGTGAGAAGAGAGCTTTCAAGGTCAACAGTGATCTCCGCTAGACTTTAAGTACTAAGTCTGCCTCAAAGTGACGAGTAACTTTTAAACAGAATCATAATCAATCTTCTTATTGAATGCCACTCTGTTTCTGGCTAATCGAGAATCGTCATCTATCACTAACATAAATAAATTATATGGAGAATCACGACTTTAGGATAGATGTAGTGTTCCAAGTATTTCTGGCTTATCTCTGTAACGTCGCCAGATACTTGTACAAGACAATTCAAGGTCTGCTGAGGAGAATTATATTTTCCCATTCAAAACAAAAACTATGCCAGTCTATTAATAATTCGAGATAAATGTTTACGTACAATCTATATCTACTTTTATACTATACATTAATAATTTCCTTTTTCTATACAACTAAATTTGAATTTTAATTTTCTTATATTTTTTTACAATGTATTTTTTATAATTTTTAAAATTTTGAGCTGCTCACAATGAAAATGTTAAAATATACTTTTAATCATCTAATTTTATATAAAATTTTAATTCAGTTTCTTAATTTTATAAAATATTTTTTTAATCCCTTAACATTAACATCATTAGTTTTATAAACAAAGAATTCCTATATCAAACTTTTAAATGTTGATAAAATATTTTTAAATATAGACATCTTAAATTTAATTTTTTAAAAGAATAGTGATTAGTATAAAAAATAATTATTTAAAATTAATGGTGTTAAGATTAAAAGATTAAAAAAATATTTTATAAAATTAAAGGATTAAAAATTTTTTTTATATAAAATTAAATGATTGAAAGTATACTTTAACCTAATAAAAAATAATTATTAAAAAACCAGTCTATTAAGAATGTGGGCCTGTACTTTATATTATCATTATCATTATTTTATCAAAAAAAATTATTATCATTATATTAATTTTTTTAAAAAAAATTACAATCAAGTTTCGTATAAAAAAAGTAATTATTATAAGACCTATCTACTAAATGTCATTGACAAGTAATTCTCTCATTTTTTTGGGCCAAATCATTATATTAACTTATGAATAATATAATTATAAGAGGCTATACTAAATACATTAAATACTACATTAGACATTTAGACTTTAAGCCAAGTTTTTTTTTTAAAAAAAAGGAAAAAACTGTTAACAACACATGAATGTTGCATTTTTTGTATAAATATACAAATACAGAAAATATGACAAAAATACGCGGTTAACAGACGGTTAATATACCGACCTCCGTGATTTCGGAGAAGCAATAACAAAAAATTATGGAAATGATGAAGGAATTGAAAGTCAATCCAATCTAATCCGAAGGCCATAGTCACGAACTCGAAATCTTTGATTGGCTGCTTTCTCAATCGCATTTGTTCCTACTCCTACACGCGTCTCTCTGTTTACTCACTTCTCGACCCGCCTCATTCTCCCTCCCTTTCTCTCTCCTATTTTTGAGCTTAAATTCTCCGTGCCTTCCAAATTCCAATTCCCTCTCTCCCCTCACATTTTGCTCTACCTCCCTCCCTCCCTCCATCGTCTTCCCTGGATTGTGTTGTTGCATGAGTGGGGTGGGTCAAACCCTACATTCTCCTGTCCAAACCATTTTTTCTGCTAATCTTGTATCTCTCGCGGCAAATCCAACTTCCCGAACTCTCTTGCTATTCTATACTTCCCTTTTATGGCGTCTCGATACTTTCTGCAAACTCTAGATCTAGGAATGAATTGATTAGGTCCCCTACCTTCCTTGCGCTCGTCATTATTCTCATCTCTTTGTAGCTTCGTATCTTCTTTTCCGCCATATTCTATTTGTTCGTTGCGTTCGAGGTGTGATTTTTTGTTTTCCCTTCAACCCAATTGGAAAACTGAAAGCATGGGTATTGCTGATTAGGCTGCCCAGATTCAGGAACCATGCATTTAGTGTATGTTGGTCGGGTGAAAAAGGGTCTCTTGTACCGTACATAATTGGGTTTTCTGTTTTTCCTGGGCAGTAGCATCTGTCCGCATCGAAATGGGGTTTTCCTTTGGGCTTATAATCTTGTAATAGGGTTTCGGTGGAATTCCGCTTAGGTGCTGAGACTATCTTTAGAAAATGGCTCTGAATTTTTCCTGTGATTTGAGCTTTCCGGCTTCGCCGGAGAAGAGTGCGTATCGGTCAATCGGGCCAGTCGTCGATGGCTATTTGCTCAAGAAATCTGGTTGTTTTGGTAATTCTTGGAGCTTTTGTAGTTTCAATAAGGCATTGGAAGATAACCCATGTGGTGAATTAGTCAATGCTGATTTGGGGGATTTCGGTGACCCGGCGGCAGTGGTAGTTGATGATATTCTTGATCGCTTGCCCAGGGATCCATTTGGCATGAACATAATGCAGTCTACCTTCCCAGAAATCTCGGATTGGATTCAAGATTTTGATTGGCATTTCCCGTCAGAGTATGATGTCTTTGGGGTGGATGAAACTCATACAAAGATTGACTGTAAACTTTTTGCGGGTCTATATTGGGGTTGGAATGGTGCTGGTGCTGGTAGTTTCCCTTCCGGAGGCAACGACGATGCCAATGAAATGTCTGTTTCAGATGAAGTTTTCGACAGATTTCAGATTTTTGATTGGTTGTTTGATAGCGGCCTCGTATCAGATGGAAATGTGGAGACGCTTTTACCAGCTAGTCAGGGAGACGGCAGGGTTTCGAGCGGTGAAGCTGAAGTGCAAAATTCAACCAAAATTGATTATGATGGTGAAGCAGGTAGTCCACATGATGCTATGCGTTTGGTGTTGAATTATCTAGGTGTCTCGGACCTTCTTTCAGTTGAACAGGTTTGCACTTCTTTGCGCGATTGTGTTAAAGCTAATCCTCTGTTATGGTGGAGTATACACATAGATCAGTCATTGAGTTTGAAGATTACGGATGGTATACTGGTTAAGTTAACTAACAGGGCTCAAGGCTTTCTTCAATCCTTGACCCTGGTTAATTGCATAAGGATCACAGACAGTGGTCTGAGACGTGTTCTTCAAAGCAACCCTAGACTAACAAAGGTCAGTATTTGTAACGTGATCTCAAACCTGACACGTGCTTGTTTATTATCTGAAGATTTTCCATTGTCACTCACTTTCACTATATCTGTTTATTGTGTAGGATGTCCAGTTAGAATTGTGTGCTAAACAAGTGCATGCAATTAGTCTTTTTCTTTGTTTCTTCTCTTGATCTTCAGCTATAAAAGAATTGCATTATTGTTGTAGGGTTGATCCAATCTGAATCATTTATTGAAGACTTGAGAATATCAGAAAAAACAAATTATGTGCTTTTGAGAGATGTGATGATTAGAATCTTTATACATGGTGCTTTTATAATTATTTATCGTGAGGATAATGATCTGCTCTATCAATTGCCACATCAAATAAAGGCAATGTAAGCGTAATTGAATCTTTGCATAGGTTGATATAAGAAAAAAATGACAATTGAAGATGCTTTGATTTACGTATATACTATTTATTTCTACTGATTTTCTGTGAGTGCAATCAGTCTATACTCTATCATATATTTTGCAGCAACTCTTCTGTCTTTGTGCTTATTGTTTTGATATCATATGATTCTATACAAATATATCTTATATCATGGAATAAATATGGCCGTCTCTATTTAAGTGAGGAACTTAGACATGTGTTTTTCCCTCTTTCAGCTAAGTGTCCCTGGTTGTGTTAGACTGACTGTTGAAGGGATTTTAATCCAATTGAGGGCCCTAAAGTCATCAGGGAAACCTGGGATAAAGCACTTAGAAATTGGTGGGATTCCTAATGTAACAGACAAGGATTTTGAAGAGTTGAAGTTCTTACTAGATGTGGACAGGTATTTGCAACAGAGAGTGCAGAGGCCACGATTCTACCATGGATGGTATCCGTATGCCTTGGACACCTTGTGTGATGATGACCGCATAATTGACATAGAGCTCTGTCCTATATGCCAGAGGCCAAGACGTGTCTATGATTGCCCTGCAGAGAGTTGCCAACAGAAACAACAGGCTTCTCAGTTGTGTAGGGGTTGCTTGGCGTGCATAGAACGGTGCATCCATTGTGGAAAGTGCATTAAGGATCTTGAGTATGAAGAGACATTCTGTCTGGACTTGCTTTGTTTGAATTGTTGGCACCAGCTGGTGAGTTTTCCAGATGAGCCTGTTGGAAAGAATTCTTCCAGGCACACTGTTATTAGTCCAAGGACTATGTATAAGTTTTGTAAATTGTTTGAACCAGAATGTGCAAACTCGACTATGCCTGGCGCAAGCAGCGATATATTTGTAGATTGCTTGAACCAGAATGTGCAAACTCAGCTGTCTGGATCTTGAATGCGGAAGTCGAACCAGTTATGGATGAAAGTTACTTCTGTTAAGGATTCTGGCCCTCCTGTGCTAACTGACCATTGCATAGGATGATTGCAAAGTCAAGTCATATAAAGGTTCAAGCTTCGCATTTTTGAGGAACACAAACATCTATGAGATGGCCAGTCTTGACCCTGATAAATTGGCCTTTCGGGATAAGTATTGGGAGTCGTTGCATAACTCCACTGCAATGATGCCATCGATTAGCTGAACAATCTTCTAGTATTCATTGAAATGATACACACTTACCAACAGTCAATAACATCTAAAGTGTACAACAACAACAACAAAAAGCCTTTATCCCACTAGGTGGGGTCGGCTAAATAACATCTAAAGTGTGAGGGGAATAAATTTCTTCAGAGCTGATCTCCTATTGCATCATGTGCAAATTGTTGAACTGTCTGCAGATGGATCGTTTTTAACTGCTCAAGACAGGAGGAAGAAAGAAGATTTGATGATTCTGGAGGGAAATGAGAAATTATATTCCGTTAAAAGAAAAAGAAACGGAAATGATAATTTAATGTAGTTGTGGAGTAGACGAGACGCAGGCTCATGGCCTTTACTAAACTAGAGCAACTTGATGCGGAGCTTTCTGCAGGAAAAAGTTGTGTGAGAGAGTTGACTGACGTGAAGAATGTGTAGTTCTTGAAGATCAGCGTATTCATGTTGCTTGTGCACACCCTTTCTCAGCAATCCCTTCGCGACAAGTTGCCTCCTGCAATGGAAATCATCTCGAGTTCATCGGAAGAATACAAATGTGTTGCTGTGGTTCAGTGCAATGATGGCTGGAGTGGGACTCTCTGAAGGACGGCAACTGCATGACGTTGGGTTTCGAGCGGGGAGAATTGTGCTTGTTGGAGGTGTTGCTGTTGATGTTGCCTGTGATTGAAGCCGTAAGTCATTCTGAAGAACGGAAGACAGTGGAAAGAAGATAAACCGGAAGAACATATTAATGTTGCTCTTATCTGTGGTTGTGTAATAAATGAAGCAAAATCATACGATTGACACTTGGGACGTGTACCTTTTCCTAAGATGCGTTCATCGTTGAGCTCGGAAACCATCAATTGGCTACGGTATCTTTTCTTTCAGCAGGAAATTTAGGACGTAAGTGCGCAGTTGCCATGTTGCTTTACTTCCAACATCTTTTATTCATGATATATTGGGTTTTCTGATGCTTCTAACATTCATCTGTCAAAGAGGGGAAATATGACTTACTTGAATTTTAGTCCTTTAAGATTTTTGTGAGATTTAGAGAAATTTACTTACAGCGCTAGCAAAGCAGAACTACATTTGTATTTATTAAATAATTTTTAGAATTAATTTATGGAAAAATTAATCTATTTTGGGGTGCCTTTATCTCTTGCTAGCTTCTAGTTTGACGCGAGCTGGTGTTTTCAATTAGGCCGAACGAAAATTGGAAAATACGTCTATAGGATTTTTTAGATTTCTAGAATTTGTATAATTGAATTTTTCAGTTACTGGAAGTTACAGACGGAAAATGAGGTGAAAACAGGTTTCTCAAGAAACCCAAAAAAAAAAAAAACAGGTTTCTCAAGTCTAATGTGATTTGTATTTAAATATATATATATATATATTATTAAAAATTAATTTAAAAAACTGAAATTTGTTTAAATAATATAATTCAAAAGCAAGTTTAAAACTGAAAACTTGAATTATATATATATATAAAATATATATAAGCTATACTATATGATATAAAATTTATTTTTGGTAAATAAAAATATTTAAATTAAAAAATAAAAGATAAAAACTATTCAGAACATTTTAAAATTACGTGTTATATTATGGTGTTTAAATTATGATAATAAATGATCATTGTTATAATATTATTATAAGAACATTAATATTATAATATTCATAATTACAATTAACCCTCCGATGTGGCCAAAAAACATTGACTCTCCTGACTCTCACTCAAAGTTGTTAAACTCATGACCAAGAATCCAAGACATAAACTCCAAATGTAAAATTAAATTATAAATTTATAAAATTTATCTTTATTAATAAATAGACTTTAAAAATATATAATTAAATAATATAAAATATCAAACATGATCATAATTTTATTTAAATATCTTTTAAAAATAAATTATTAAAATTAAATTAATCTACATTCATAATTATCATACTCAATATAGAAATTTTAAAAAGAGAAACTTATTTTGGCATTTTGGTTTTCTTTTGATTAATATTAGTTTTTTTTAGTGTTTTTTAATTGAATCAGATCCTATTGTTTCTATGAATCAAATTCTATAATATGTATATATATTGTTCAACGAGTTTATAAGTTAAAAAAATAAAATAATAAATTTAACAAAATTAACTTGTAAGTTTAACTAAATTTTATTTAGTTTAAATTTATAAGTAAATTAATATAATTTTATAATTAAGAATAAAAAGTGATAAACTCATATAAATTAATTTAAGAGTTTGAAACAATGATCTTACTTTTTTAAATGTTCCTTTTTCAGCTTGCAGCGCTTGAAGTTGACTTTCCTTTTCTTTTAAGTCTTGTTAGTCACTCCCCTTACTCCTCTTCCTAGCTTATCTACCCTGTATCTCAATTTCAATGGTTGAGATTTATTGTATTATAAAGTTATTATTGTATTAAATAATAAATATATTTATAGGAATAATATTATAATAAATGTGATATTAAATAAAAAATAATTTAACAAATGTAAGGTGTGAGATATTATAAATATTTATTTGATATTATTGTTATAAATAAATTTATTCTTTCATACAATAATACTTTATTATGCAATGAATCTCAACCATTGAAATTGAGATTCAAAGGTGAACAAGCTGAGAGAAGGGTAACCACAGTGATTGGTAGGAGGAGGGAAGCCAATTTCGCAGCGCTTCTTCCTTGATGCTCAGCCACTTCACGTTTCTTTCTTCTCACTTTCATTCATATGGATCATCAGACTCCTTTTCTGTCCTCTTAAGTCTTATCCTTACTAGGATGAAACATAGGCAAGGAGTTTATTGGCAAACCTATAGCCTGGTTAGGCTAAGACTTATAACTAGCACTATTTAATTAAATAGGTTAGGCTTAGTTGCCCAAAAGGTTGGCCTATTTGGCCATGTCTTGTAAGATTAAGAGTTATTTTTATCTTTAAATGTTTGAAATTTCCTAACATGTCATCCCAATGTTAACACATTTAATAACCCATTATGTATGTACCATTTGCATTATGTGTAGATTGTGTTGAGAAAGAAATTACAAGAAATAATTTATTAAAAAGTCACGAGATAATATATTTTAATTTATGATTAGTATTACTTTATGTTAATTGTGTGATTATTGAAAAAATTGTGACTTGTTGTTAAGAAATTATTTGTTTATTTATAAAAAAAATTGTGAATTATATATTTTGAAATATTTTTGCCAAAGTGGGATATTATTTATAATGTTGTTAAAAATAAAAAAATTGTAAATATTATAATGCTGTATATTGTACAATATTGATATACAATTGTTTAATCTTATGAGAGGTGGTGGGAGACTTATTATTATTGCCATATTTTTTGTGTACTACATGG
>NW_026557149.1:0-27437 GCF_029017545.1 Prosopis cineraria | reverse complement strand
TCACTTTGCTAATTTTTACTCCAATTGGTTAATTAAACTAAGGACTTAATCTAAGACTTAAAGAAGTTAGTTTATTAGGTTAATTGGCTTAGGATACTTTTCTTAAGTCATCACAGCTTTAGTCAAGAGGAAAGAGAGCTAAACTTAGCCTAATAATGAGAAGATAATGAGTCCAAAATCACTAATCTCTAGGGTTCCACTCTTGTGAAAAGGAAGTTCACTTCACTCACTTTATTTAGCATTTTATTCACTTGGCGCATTAGGTAATTAGTTTAGATAATAAAGTGTTTAAATTCCAATAACTTTGAATGATTTATTCCACTATATAGCTTTTAATCAGACTAAGACCATTCCTTGGGAGATGACCTGGGTTGGCCCTATGTTGTATTAGGGTTAGGTTTAGTTTAATTTTGAGGATGAGTGACTACTTTTTGATCAAAAATTTAGTGCCATTGCCAGAGAATGTGTTTAGGTTTGATTTAGGTTGTTTAGTGCTTAATTTACATTTTTAGTGTTTCTAGAAAATTTTTGAAAAATTATAAAAGTTTGTGTTTTGTGTTTTTTTTTAGTGTGCTTGTGAATTTTGTGTTCATTTTGGAAATATAAAAAGAAATAGTGCAATTTTTTTTGGTTTAGTGTAGAGTTGAAAATAATCTTTTCCACTGTCTCTGTCTGAAATTGAAAATTCAACTGAGATCTAGTTTGGGGGAATTTGGACTTGAAATTTGTGGCACTTGAAAGCTCTATATCTTATATTCATTTTGAAATTAGTTTGGTCAATTTTAGACTTGGGAAGTATCCTGTGGAAATTTTAGAAGCCAACAAGATCTAAGGAGCCTTTACAAAGAATTTTCAAAACCCTGTTGCAAATTTGAGTTGAGATATCTCCCTCTTTGTATGTTTTAAACTGATTGATTCCAATCTCATTTTTCTTATATTGTTTTAGCTTTGTTTCTTGTGTTTAGCTTTTTCTTCAATTTTGCCATTTTCCTATTTGAAAGTTTATTGGAAGTTTTGAAGGTCTTTTGAACAAAATCCTGTTTCTCAAGAACTGTAGACCAACTTGTGAAAATTTTTGAGAATGATTGGGAAGGAATTTTTATCTAAATTCTTTTTATAATTTTTTTTGTATATCTCTTGTGTCTCTCATAAAAGTTTTAGGGAAGTTGCTCATGTGGATTGGCTACTAGAAAATCCACAAATTCACTGTCTCTAGATAGCCTACTGTGTGAATTCTAGAATTGCGAAAATATTCTTGATTGAGCATTTCTAACTCTCTTCTACTGTTTGGTGTTGTTTTTATCATATTTTTTTCATTTTATTGCTGTTGAGTTTATTAGAAAAAGAAAAAAAAATATTTCTCTTGCTTTTGTGTGCTTTGAATTATTTCTTCTTGATTTGCATTTTAGTTTAGCTTGTTCTTTGTTCTTAATTTTCTTTAGCTTGATTAGTGCATGACCCAAAGGAAACATATTTCTTTTGTTGAATCAGATCCAGAAATTGAAAGGACTATTTCTAGATTGAGAAGACCACAACCTATTCTTGATTTTCATTTGGTTTGTAATTGAACAATGAAGGTATATTAGGGCATGAGCATGTGCATAATGAGGGCCATGAGAATGGGAATGAGAATTTGCATGATGATGGCTATGTTAATAATGAATTTGAAGGCTTGCATAATCTTAGAGTGGAGAGGAGCATTAGGCAATTAACTCAACCTAATTGCCATGATAATCCTTATGGCTTGTATGTTCCTCCTAGTAATGTTCAATTTCAAATTAAACCCTCTTTGATTAATGCATTGCCTAAATTTCATAGGTTACCAGGAGAGGATTGCCATAGGTTTTTGCATACCCTCTACTTGGTTTTGTGATACTATGAAGCCTATGCATGTAAATGTTGATGATGTTCAAGCTAAGGCTTTTGTATTTTCTCTTGAAATTTTAGCACAGGAGTGGTATTTTAACTACCCTTCTTATGTGAAATTGAACACATGGTTCGAGCTAAGAAGACTCTTAGATAAATTCTTTCTAAATTCCAAGGTCACCAATTTGAGAAAGCAAATCTATGGGGTCTAACAAGGAGAGGATAAGAGTCTCTATGAGTATTGGACTAGATTTCAAGGTCTTTTAGCTAAATGCCCACACCATCAAATTTCTAGTGAGAATTTAGTCTAATATTTCTATGAGGGCCTGATTCCAAGAGACGAAGTTAATATTGATATTGCTAGTGGTGGATGCTTGATTAACCTGACTTCCTTAAGGTTTGGGAACTAATAAACAAGATGGCCTTAAGTGATGCTCAATATTCTACAAGGGAGAAGAGAAATGCGAATATGGTGGGTTTCTCAATGCTTAATGTTTCACATGTGGACTTGCTAGCTGCTAAGATTAGGAGAGTGTTAGCTTAATAAATATCTCAAGTGAGCAATGTAAGTACTTCTCAAGCACTTATCCCTTATTCTTGTGCTTTTTGTGATACACCCATACATGTAAAAAGCAATATCCTATTAAGTTTAAGCAAGTGAATGCTATCTATAATGGGAAGCAATCTTATGGTGGGAGACAAGGGTAGCTCTTCTTAAAGCTATAATGTAAGTGGTAATTCTCCTGCACCTTCTTCTAATTCCAATTGAGAGTTCTTCTAACTCTAACTCTTCTAATAATGTGAATGTGTTATAAAGCAATTGATTGAAATGAATTTCTTATATAAAAACATGTATAATGGCTTAGGGAACAAGGTAGAGAGTATGGATAATAAGTGTGAGAACATGAACTCTAAAATTAATGCCCTTACTTCTCAAATGAATATGCTTGCTAACCAATTAAGTATAGCTAATGCTTAAACCTCTATATTACCATCCAACACCATTGCTAATCCTAAATTTAATCTTAATGCTATCACCTTGAGGAGTGGCAAGGAATTGGGAGAAAGAGTGCAAGACGTCAAGATAGAAGGGAAGGTCGAGAATCCTTCTTTAAATTCTTCAATTAATGTTAATGTTTCTAGTTCTTCTTTTTTTCCTAATGATGCATCTTTTTGTAGGGATGGTGATGATGAGAACATTGAGGAGATCATATGCAAGCAACTACCATCTAAGGTGGAAAAGAGGGAGAGGCCGGGCAAAGTGAAATAGGAAAGGAGACTTTAAGGAAGGAAGAAGGAAAGTAAAGTAAAGAAATTCTGAACAAGCTTCTTTTCCTACAAGCACAAGTGGTCCCTAAGCAAGTAAAGGGATAATTTGATCAAGAGGTATATGATTTCTTTCATAAGATTCATATTAATGTACCCTTGATGGATGTAGTTAAGAACTTTTCTAAGTAGGCAAAATTTTTGAAATATTGTTGTACAAATAAAATAAAATTTAGGCCTAATATAAGGGTATAATTACCCTTATTTATGAGTGCTATCATGAGGCCTCAACTCCCTATAAAGTGTGAGGACCCCAGTTCTTTCACATGCATTGATAGACTTAGGTGCAGCCATTGATGCTCTTTCAATTTATCATGCCTTGAGTCTTGGTTGCATGTATAAGACACCTATGATATGCCAATTGGCAGATAAAAGTGTTAAGAGACCACATGGAATAGTAGAAGACTTGTTGGTTTATGCTAAAGGTCTATTATTTTCTATGGATTTCTATGTACTTGGTATGTTAAGAGAAGGGAGTGGGGATGATATTTTGATTCTAGAAAGGCCATTTATGAGGACTGCCCATGCATTAATTAACATAGAAAAGGGTAGTTTGATTTTAAAATGTGGAGAGGATCATGTTGTTTTTAATATATATGAAGCAATGGAACATCCTTTTGAGGATTGTTCTTTGTTGGGTGTGAGTTGCATTGAGTTGTTGCTTCATAATGCTTATGAGTCTTACATGCTTGATTCTTTCTCACATGTTGATGATGATTTCTCTTTTGTCACTATTACATGCATTGACATATATGATTGCTTATTTATTTAGAGATTAATGTATGCTTGAATGATGTGCAACTACCTCTTCTCATAATTTGTTTGAAATATCTCCTATATCTTGAAATGCTTGAGAAGGATATATCTTCTTGTGTTATAGGTACTAATGCCATTGGGGCTAAATCAATGAGTTTTTCTCCACTCAAGCTTGATGTTCTTATGATTCCTAACCTATTGGAAGAAAATTCTGCACTTCCACATGTTGAAGTAGTGGCTCAAGTCTAAGCACTTAAGGACAAGTTGCAAAAAAGGGGGAGGTCGTGAAGAAGAAAGAAGAAGCAATCAATAAAATCGAGCTTGAAAAAGAAGAGAAGCAATCAAAAACAAGTGAGGAGCCTAAAAGACAAGAGGGTAGCATAGGATATTCCACTAAATTAGACTTGAAGAAGCTCATTTCCTCTTGTATAGAGCCATCTACCTTGGAGTTGAAGCCTTTACCATCCAATCTCAAGTATGCATATCTCCTTGAGAATGAGAAGCTTTTGATAATAATTTCTAAATTTTTATCTCTGAGGAAGAAAATGCATTGCTTGATGTGTTGAGAAAGAACGTGCATCTATTGGTTGGACTTTGGCTGACATTCCTAGTATTGACCT
Source organism: Prosopis cineraria (assembly GCF_029017545.1). NCBI lineage: Eukaryota > Viridiplantae > Streptophyta > Magnoliopsida > Fabales > Fabaceae > Prosopis > Prosopis cineraria. The sequence goes on along the minus strand of NW_026557149.1, from coordinate 22,869 downwards.
TATTGTGTGTACACATAAAATTTTTTCTTGAGGACAATGCTAAGCCTATTAGGCAACTACAAAGGAGACTTAATGTAACATTGAAAAACTTCAAATCTGAATAAATTGACTAATTAGGGGATAAATTAGTTAAAGAATGATTAATTAATTTAAGGGAGAATGACAATTAAAGACCTGCTAAGAACATTAATCCCAATTACGGACCGTGAAATTTTTAAAATCTGAGTTAAGGACCATGGTTTTTTGTGATAAAAAAAATGAAATTTGTGAGGTGGGATTCATTATTGCCACTTGGGAATTCACTAACCCAACTTGAGAAAATTTGTAACGTATATTGTGAAAATATGAAACCCCACTTGGAAATGGAATGTTTAAAAAAGTGCCACTTGGGAATTCACCAACTAGACTTGGAAAAAATTTCTAACGTATATTATGAAAACATAAACTTCACTTGGGAATCGATTGTTTTAATAAAAAACACCAATTTGGATAAGTCACTTTTATAATGATTCTCAAGTGGGGGTTTCATTTTTCACAATATACGTTAGAAATTTTTTCAAGTCTAGTTAGTGAATTCCCAAGTGACACTTTTTATTAAACATTCCATTTCCAAGTGGGGTTTCATGTTTTCACATATATGTTAGTAATTTTTCTCAAGTGGGTTAGTGAATTCCCAAGTTGCGTTAGTGAATCCCACCTCACAAATTTCATTTTTTTGATCACGATTAAGGACCATGGTCCTTAACTCGGATTTTAAAATTTCACGGTCCGTAATTGGGATTAATGTTCTTAGCAGGTCCTTAATTGTCATTCTCCCTTAATTAAATTATGTTTTTAGGTTGCTAATTGGCTTTTTAGGTTATATTTAGCTCTAAATTAAGTAGGATGAAGTCGGATCAAATTAGGCGACATTAGGGGAGCAAAATTGACATTTTGCTCTCTGCGTTGTGAGTCGGCTTGTGTGTCGTGCACTGTAGTGCATGATACAGCACGGGTATAAAACACAAAAATTATTTGAAAAAGTCATTTTTGGTAGGAGAAAAACTTAGAACTCAAGGAGGAAGATTTTAGGCACTGCTAGGCATCATTTTGGGAGGATTTGGAAGATAAATTAGGCCTTCAAACTCTTGAATAAGCTTCCTACCTTTCTCTCTCTACCTTTTTATCTCATTTTTCCATAGAATTTGAAAGTGGAAAATTTGCTTTGAATAGATTAAGCTATGGGTCTGTGTTTTAAGATTTAAATTAACTCTAAAGGTTTGATTTAAGTTTCTTAACCTTGGATAAGTAGTAATATGAAGTTAAATTGTTGTTTTGTGAAAGTTGGATCAAGCCCTAGCTTGATTATAAGGTTTTGAGGTGTGACATGTTAAGATGTCAATGTGAGTTGTGTTATTGAGTTAGAGGGAGGCTTGAAGGGATTGTGTGAGAAAATGGTAATCTTGACAAGCCTCTTTGTTGAGAATATGAGTGAGAAGTGGGAAAATTGAGATGTTATTGGTAGCTAATATTGCTTGTATTAATTGAAAATTAACACAAGAGGAGATTTTATACCACAGGTAACTCTTTTTAGTAACAAAAAAGGTTGAGGTAACTAGATAATTTGCATTATTTATTACCTTGTATAAGTTATTCTCAAGTTGTTCTTGCATGATTTGTTATGTACATATGTATGAATTTTGTAAAAGTTAACTATTTTAGAAAATGAGTAGAGTATTGATTTGTAAAATATCATGTTTTTAAAGTAAGTGGTAATGTTCATTATATTGGTTAGAGAAGTAGCTTTTGCATGGTCAAGTGGAGATATTAGTAAAATGTGGCATATTAGAGGGTGGGAGGTCACCCTAGTAAAGTTAGAGGAGATTAAGTCTATATGGCACTGTTGGCAACCTCGAGATGCCAAGTGCAGCTCATATTTCTCCTTAGTACCCAAAAAAGGATGCGGTGTTAGAGTAATGGCATACCAATTACTTGTAATATGGTGAACCAATAGTCTAAAAGTGGTTTAGGACACCTTGGCCGGGTAGTCCTACCATGGATGATGAGCTTGGGGACCATACATGTGGTTTGGTTATGTGAAATAGCCTATCGGTTTGGTCAGGAGTATTGGAGGACTGGAGGGTTAGTGATCATACATGTAACTTGTGGTGATTTTATATGGTATGTTTATTATACTTATTTTAAGGCTTGTTTTTAACTTGGCATGTTAATCAATAATGTAGATATCTTAGTTACTGAGATTTTTTATCTCACCCCATGGTTATCATTTTACAGATTCTACCACTGAGGACTAAGCAAGGGAAGAATTGGTCGGGCTTGCATACTTGCTACATTATCATTGTAAACCCTAATTTTATTCTGAGTTGTGTACATAAACTTATATGGATGATAAGATGAGTTGCCAACTAAGAATGCACATCATTTTATTGGGTAGCACTTATATTATACTATGATATTTTGTATTTAGCCTAAGAGTATATGATGTGTATGCGTGGTGATATTTATGGTGATGGGCTAAAATAATAATACAAGTACAAGAAATGTTTTATGTTTGTGGTGATATATATATGTGGTGTATTATGTGGCAATAGAGACCAAATAGTGTATGTGGTGTTAATTTTGTATTTTGGCAATATTGGGTGAAATTGGCGTTAAGTGGCCAAATTTGTGTTTGGTATATTTTTGTGTGTTTGAATGCTTAATCAAGTGTATTTGGTCCATTGGACTTGGTTCAAGCCTCAAAATGGGTTAATGGTATAAGTTTTGAGTTTTTGGTACTTAGATGCTTGAAAATCACTTTAAAAACTGACTTTTGCATCCAAGTGTCTAAAATTCTTATATGGTGTCTGATTGTAACGAAACTTGTACCAGTCGTTAGCTTATTGAATAAGCTTTGTATGGGTGCTTAAATCACTCCAATTGAACATCGGATGCAAAAATGGTGTGCGTTTAAAGTTCATCTCAAAAAGCTATCATGATAGCATTTTGCTATAATGGATATGTACGCCGCGACGCATTGTGTGAAAGTCACAGTGCATTGTGCGCAAGTCGTGGCCTACGGTACAGTGGCCAAATTGCCTTTATGTGCCACATGACGTGGCGCATGTACTAAAATACTTAAAAATGACATTTTTGGCCTTGTTTTCAAGTGTTTTGCTTCCCAAAACTTTTCCATGCTTCTAATACCTTTATAAATCATTAAGTTTGAACTTAAACTATAAATTTGAAGGGTTTTTATGAGATCCTAAATATTCCACAATTAATTTAAAAGGTATTTAATTTTAACCCTTATATATATAATGTGAGCTTAGGAGCAATCCTTACTCCTAATTATGATTGTTTGTTATGATAGTGTGGTGAAATTTGGTAATGTCAAGGTAGACATTACACTTAACCCATTGATCTTAAATGTGGTAAAGAAAGAAGTTGTCAAGCTACTTAGAGCTAGGATCATTTATCCTATAGCTAATAGTGAGTGGATATCTCCAACCCAAGTTGTGCCTAATCAAGAGGGGATTACTATGATAATAAATGAGAAAGGAGAGCTTGTCCTGTCTAGAGTTTAAAATGCTTGGAGAGTGTGCATAGACTATAGGAAGCTCAATAATTTGACTAGGAAGGACCATTTTTCTTTGCTTTTTATCGATCAAATGCTTGAGAGATTGGTTTCCAAGTCCCATTATTGCTTCCTAAATGGGGTCAGTGGGTATTTCTAAATTCCCATAGCTCTTAGTGGTAAGTAACTAAGGATCCCAATTTTGCAACAAGATGATAAAGGCTCTCTTGGCTAAATATGGGGTGCATCACAAGATCTCTACACCATATCATCCCTAAACTAATGGCCAAGATGAAGTATCAAATAGAGAAGTTAAGAAGATCCTAACCAAGGTGGTGAACACAAATAGGAAGGGTTAGTCTTTATACTTAGAGGATGCTTTGCGGGCTTACCAGACTACTTATAAAACTCCCATTGGGATGGCTCCTTTTTGATTGGTGTATGGAAAGGCTTGCCACCTCTCAGTGGAGATAGAGTACAAGGCTTATTGGGCCATCAAGAAACTCAACTTGGATTTTCATCTTTCAGCTAAGGAGAGATTCCTTCAAATGTAAGACCTTGAGGAGCTTAGGTTGGATGCCTATGAGTCTTCTAAGATCTACAAGGAGAAAACAAGGATTCTTCATGATAAGTTAACCATGAGGAAAAAGTTCCAAGAAGGAGATCAAGTCCTCTTGTTCAAAATAAGGTTTATTCATAAGCATGTCAAGTTGAAGTCCAAGTGGAAGGACCATATCTAGTGACGAAGGTGTTTACCTATGGTGTTTGCAACTCTTGAATAAAGCCACGAGTTCCACCATGCAAATTAATAGTCACCTATACGAGCTCTATAAGGAGAACAAACCACTTTAAAAGGAGGAAGACTTCTCTCAACATGCCTTTGAACCACCATGATAAGGTTGTATCTCTCCAACCTTGAACTTTTACCTTGCTTTAATTGATATATTTAATGATTGGTATTGTTCAAGTGTGGGGGAGATGAACCTAATAGATAGTAAATTTCTTTTCTTTAGTTTATTTGTTTCTTTTTATTTGTTGGTGTTTTGGGGGAAAAAAATCGGCACCATACTTTTATTATGTATTCATTATTAAGCTCACTTTATTTTATCACTAGTCTATACATAAATTGAGGATAATGCATGATTTAAGTATAGGGGAGAGAAAAAAATATTTTGTTTTGGCTTTTGAAAAAATTTACAAAAAAATAAAAAAAAATGCTTTGTTTTGTTTTGTTTGAGGTTACTTAATTACTTAGCTCTTGAATGGATATTTTAATGCTTGAGATGTGGTAATGTTTAGGATTGAATAGGTGTGAAGTGAACTTTCTTTTACCTTGAACTAATGGATTAGAGTGGTGCATTACCCTTTTATGGAAGAGGACAAACACTCATGTGTGATTAATTCTTTAGTGATATTACCCTCTAGAATTTTTTTCACTTCTTAGTTGAGACCACATGTCTTGTACTTGTTTGATAGGAGATGAACGATGGAATTCATAAAAAAATAGCCAAGAGCCAAATAGTCAATTCATTATTATTAATTATCCTTTGTTAGCCACTTTAAGCTTTTAGTTTGATTTAAAAAAAATAAATATTCACCTTATTTTTCACAAGGAATGCATGTTACACCTTTATATATCTTTTTAGTATTCATTGCATGTCCTAGATCAAGTGAGTGGATTCCTATTATCATTTTTTATCCATTACTCTTTACCCTTTATTGTTACACTATTATATCCATTATTTCTAGTGTTTTCCAAGAGATAGGGGCAACCAAAAGAAAAAGAAAGGCAAATAAAAATTGAAAAAAATTAATATATACATAAAAATGAAAGCAACAAAGTTGCTAGAAAAAAAACAAAAAGATGAAGAAAAGAAGGTGAAAAAACAAAAGAAAGAAAAGAATAAAAAGTTGCCTAGCTCATCCATTCCATTTGTTTTATTATTTCTTGTCATTGCTTCCATCCTCATTATTTTAAGGTGTCTACTTAAATGAATTAGGTTATGCTTTGCATATTACAATGCTATATCATTACTTTAGCATTATCTTGATGCTAACTCTATTTTTCATTCATGCATTTCTTAGACATCCTTTCATTACCACATTACAAGCTAATAAAGTCCACTTGATTCTTAATTGCAAATGCTATTTAGTGGTGAAGATGTAGAAGGGTTACAAACTTATGGTAGGGTTTATCTTAAGGAATTTTGAGTGAAATTGAATAACTTATACACTTTGAGTAATGAGAACAAATACTTTACCTAGAGAGGCTTAATCTTTTGACATTGATCCTTGGTAAAGGTTTATTTGTGATGTGCATAATTCTTCCCTAATTATTGCCACATTGATTGATAATTTGTAGAAGTTCTTGAGCTAGTAATTTTAATGACTTTGAACATTATTTTTCTCTTGTTTTTTTGCCTTTGAGTTTCTTTTAGGACTTTTTTAACTTGATTTTGCTCAGAGTGCAAAAGATAAGTGTGGGGGAATTGATAGAATACATTTATTGCACACTTTTATTTGTCAATTAAGACCCTTTTATTAATGATTTATCACCTCAAAGTGCACAAATTGCATTAGATTTGGCATTTTGCCTAAGTTTCTAGATTTAGTGCACTAGGGGTATTGTGGTCCAAAAATAAACTTTTGAGAAAATGTATAAGAAAAATTGATAAAGTGAATTTTATGTCTAATTGATGAGCGGTCAAATTATATTTTTAAAATTTATTTTAGTTTAGGAGTAATTAAATAAAAAGTTAATTTTTGGTGTGTGCTATGACACATGGGTAAAATTTTTGGTAAATCAAATCGCGTTTGTACGAGAAAACAGAAGAGAGAAAAGGAAGAAAGTGAAAAGAACATTGGAGCTCTGTTAGGGCACACTCATTGGCTTTCATTGTTGGCATTTTGAAGCTCCTAAACACTCAAGGTAAGTTTATGGTGCCTTATTCTTCCTTTCTCTCCCTGATTTATGGTAGGGTTTAAGTTAGCAGATGGATTTTTAGTCCATAGGAGTATGGGTCTAATTCTATTGGTTAAAATAAGTATAATAGGAGTTGTTTAATGTATTGGAACACCACATTGATGATTTTGGAAGTGGTTGGTCCGTTGAAGCATTTATTATCTAAAAATTATCATAAATCTGGTAGTTGGGAGAGGTTAATATGCATTAATGATGGTTTGAGGTGTTTTTAATGATAATGTGCATTAATGGAATTTAATGAGCCCATTGGGTATGAATGGGTAGTGATTAAGAGTTGATAAAAATAAAGTGTGTGGAGTTATATGTTGATAAAACTTTAAGAGTTAGAGAATGATGAAATTCTTGTAGCATGGATGTAGAGAGGTTTGTTTTTCGCACCATTTAAGCTTGTTGAAACTTTGAGAAATTGGTATAGTAAGGGGTAAAGCTTTAACCTCTCAAAGGTTTGAGGTAACCGGGGAAAACTTAATCTTTATAGTTGAATGTTAATTGTGTTTGTGAAATGTGAATTATGATTTAATTAGTTATGCATATTGGCAAAGTGTTTGATTTATGAAATGGTTTTGGAAAGAAAATCTTGATTTTGCCACCCTTGGTGTTTTATGAAATTGATTATGATTTATTATTATGGGTGGAGAATTGTGATATATTATGTGTTGAATTGTGGAGTATTGAGTTATGTGAGTTCATGTATTATGAATTGAGTGTTAAAATTCATATTATGTGAGAAATGTGTATAGCATGATCATTAGCGGGAGTTTTCCTGGGGAGAGGAGTAGATTGGTTGAAATCCACGTGGTATTGGCAGTGACTGTTGGAATCGAGAACTAGACTTAGCATCGACCGTTGGAATTGAGAGGTAGCGCTTGTCCCGTGTTGATTTAGGACTATCGTACTTGTTCTATGAGGGACTCAAATGTAACTAGTCTCCACCAGTTCATGGGTATAACATCCCATGGTTGTTAGTATTGGGGGAAACTAGATTACACAAGTGAGTAACTTCACCCTAACTTGATAGCTCCTCATAAGTAAAAAGCTGGGTTAGTCCATAAAGAACGTGCCCATGTGATAGCCACCGATTTCATGTCGGAGGTAACAGGAAGATATAAGATTGGCATATGATCTTGCACATAAGTCCGGCCACATGGTTATTAGTTTTGTGATCCAGCATGTGTTGAGGGCACAAGGTTGTTATTTTTGTGACCCTTCCCAGTGTTATGAATTAACATGATAAAGTGTGTTATGGCAAGCCCGATCACATGGTTGTTAGTTTTGTGAACCATAGCCGAGTGTTATGTGTTATTTGTGCTTATTTGCCTAATTACATCTATTTACAATTAATAAGAAACTATATGGGTTAAGTGAAACTTGGTTACTGAGTAGTTGTACTCACCTTTCAATTCTCAATATTTTCAAGACCTAGCTTATCGAATTCGAGTCAAGGAAAATAAACAGAGGCCTATGATTATGGAGTAATCCTCTATATACCTCTCTTTTGTTACTTTCATGTGTATTTGTTAATGTAATTGCCAACTAGGATTATTTGACGTGCTTTAAGCACTACTTACATGATTTTATATATAACTAGTGTATTTTGTATCCTGGGTTAGTGAGTTTTGGTTGTAAACCCTTAAATAGGGCTAAATACTTGTGCAAGTAGAAAACATATGTATTTTGAGAGATTTGGAATAAAATTGTTGATTTTGTACAACATTTCCTCCCTCTTTATGTTTTGTGAGAATTGGGGTTGAGTGGTGATTTTATGAGATAAGTGTTTTTAATTGTGTGTGGTGTGTTGCACGAGTCTGCAAAAGTCCATTGAGCTTGGTCCGATGGTTGGTGTGAGTTATTGGCACGTGTGGTTGAGTTGGGACACCCCAAGAGGGAAATTTTGTGACAAGTGGTCATAATAGGTTTTGGTGTTCAACTTTTTATAAAAAATGAGTTTGAGTGTGAAACCGATGCCTTTAGCTATAGCTAGGAGAAAGCTCCGTGTAGACATCAAAACCACCTTAATCGGATGTCGGACAAAGATTTGGGATGTGTGATAGGAATTAGTCGCTTATCCTCAAAATTACACTAAAGCTAACCCTAATGCAATATAGGGCTAACCCTAGGTCATCTCCCAAGGAATGGTTTTAAGTCTAATTGAAAGTTATCTAGTGAAATAAATCAACCAAAGTTTGTAGGAATTTAGTTACCTAGCTAATTACCTAATGTGCAAGTAATTAAAATGCTAGTGAAAGTGAGTGAAATGAACTTCCTTTTCACAATAATGGAACCCTAGAGATTAGTTGATTTGGACTCATTATCTTCTCATAATTAGGCTAAGTTTAGCTTCCCTTCCTTTTGACTAAAGCTGTCATGACTTAAGAAAATTATCCTAAGCCAATTAACCTAATTAGCTAACCTCCCTAGGTCTTAGATTAAAGTCCCTAGTTTAATTAACCAATTAGTGAAGACATTAGCCAAGTGATTTGATAGAACACATTTGTTACCCACTTTTATTTGTCAATTAGGACCATTTTATTAATTATTTATCACCTTCAAGTGCACACATTGCATTAGATTTGGAACTTTGCCTAAGTTTCTAAGATCAGTGCACTAGGGGCATTTTGGTCCAAAAAATGAACTTTTGAGAAAATGTACAAGAAAAATTGACAAAGTTCATTTTATGTCCAGTTGATGAATGGTGAAATTATATTTTTAAAATTCATTTTAGTTTGGGAGTAATTAAAAAAAAAGTCAACACTTTCTTAAGTGTCTTAGTTTGTCCTAGTTTTTGGTTTGCCTTTGTGTGAAAATTTTTATATAATTTTGTGCAGCCTAAAACTTGGTTAATTTAATAAATTCCCCCTTCTAAATATGAATTTAATTCTGGACATGAATTAGATTTTATTATATCATATGCTATTTAATTGAATTATGTGATTTATGTGACATAGGTGGCATGTGACTTGTGCATCAATTGGGCAATTGAGGTCAACACTCCTTGAGGACAATGGCTGATGGTTTGCACGTGAATTATGATTATTTTGAGGGATTAGATCAGCTAAAATGATGTGGATGACACATGGGAAATTAGGCACACATTGGAATCATCTACAAACCAATAGGAAGTTGCCACCTTGCAAGTGTGACAAGGCTCCCATTTACATTTTAATTTCTTTTTCCTTATTTTAATTAAGCTTCAGCTGATGGGAGACACCAAGGAGCACGCCATTTTAAGTCCTAAATGGGATCCAACACATATCTCATTCATCTTCCACATTCTCTCTCTCTTGTTCATAGTGTTCTTCATTTTCTCTCTTTTGTTCTTCATTTTCCAGCACCCTAACCTCCATTTTCAGCCACCAAACCTCCACAAAACTCATACCATTCTTCTCCTCTCTTCATTTTCGTTCCATCCCTTCCATTTTCACAAGGATTGAAGCTCATTTCATCATTCAAGAGCTATGGAGTTTGGCCTTCACAAGCAATCACTAGGGTTCTTGAAGATGAAGATTGGCTAAGTTTCTTTGTGGAATCCTAGAGAGATGAAGATGGAGGATGAGTCTTGAGCTTCAAATTGGCTAAGTTCTTTTGTTTCCTATCCTCTTCTCTTTTTACTAGATGGTTAGATTCCTTAATCTAGGGTTTAATCATCTTAGCTTATAAATTCTAATTTGAATTTGATGTTGATGTAAAGAGAGAGGATTGTTTCATTTAATTTCTTCCTTGGACAGCCATGACTGAATTTTGCCACTCTTTGTTTGGCACATAATCTTGTGTTTTTCAATTAGTGAATTTCTTGTGTTAATATTGCATAATCTTGTGGTGTTAATGCTTGTGTTGTTGAGTAGCTTGACATAATCTTGTGGTTGCTCAATTTATGTGTTTGACCATGGCTGTTGAGAGAGGATTTTGAGTGAATCACTTGGCTAATGTCTTCACCAATTGGTTAATTGAACTAGGGACTTTAATCTAAGACCTAGGGAGGTTAGCTAATTAGGTTAATTGGCTTAGGATAATTTTCTTAAGTCATGACAGCTTTAGTCAAGAGGAAAGGGAAGCTAAACTTAGCCTAATCATGAGAAGATAATGAGTCCAAAATCAACTAATCTCTAGGGTTCCATTATTGTGAAAAGGGAAGTTCATTTCACTCACTTTCACTAGCATTTTAATTACTTGCATATTAGGTAATTAGTTTAGATAATTAGCTAGATAACTAAATTCCTACAAACTTTGGTTGATTTATTTCACTAGATAACTTTCAATTAGACTTAAAACCATTCCTTGGGAGATGACCTAGGGTTGGCCCTATATTGCATTAGGGTTAGCTTTAGTGTAATTTTGAGGATAAGCGACTAATTTCCTATCAAAATTTTGGCGCCGTTGCCGGGGAATGGTTTAAGTTTAATTCTAAGGTTGTTTAGTACCTAATTTACATTTTTAGTGTTCCTGGAAAATTTTTTGAAAAATTATAAAAATTTGTGTTTTGTGTTTTGTTTAGTGTTTTTTGTGTGTTTTGAGTGTTTTTATTCTGTTTTGAAAAAAAAAATTAGTGCAATTTTCGTTGGTTTGGTGTAGAGCTGAAAATACTCTGTTTCTAGTGTCTCTGTCTGAAATTGAAAAATTAACTGGGAATGAGTCTGAGGGAATTTGAACTTAAAATTTATTTCATTGAAAGCTCTATATCTTAGCTTCACTTTAAAATTGGTTTGGTCAATTTTGGACGTGGGAAGTGTCCTGTGGAAATTTTACAATCTAACAAGGTCCAGGGAGCCATTACAGAGGATTCCCAAAACCCTGTTTCAACTTTGAGTTAGCATATCTTCCTCTTTGTGCGTTCAAATTGATTGATTTGAGTTTCATTTTTCTTATCACTGTCTTATATTTGTTTCTTGTGTTTAGGATTTTCTTCAATTTTTCCATTTTCCTATTTGAAAGTTTGTTAGAAGCTCTGAAGGTCTTCTGGACGAAATCCTGTTTCTCCAGACCTGTGGACCAACTTGTGAAAAATTCTGGGAACGATTGGGAGGGATTTGTAATCTGAAAGTTTTATATAATTTTTCTGAATATCTCTTGTGTATCTCATAAAAGTTTCAGGTGAATTTCTCATATGGATTGGCTGCTAAAAAATCCACAAGTTCACTATCTCCAGAAAGCCTACTGTGCAAATTCCAGAATTGTCAAAGCTTCTTGATTGAGCATTTCTAACTCTCTTTCTACTTGTTTGGTGTTGTTTTTGATTTTTTTTTATTGTTTTTAATTCTAATAGAAAAAAAAAAGAAAAAAAAAATTTCTCTTGATTTTTGTTTGCTTGCATTTCCACTCATACACTTGCAAAGGGCATATCATTTGAGCTTCCTTGGTCTTTCCATCATTTTGAGCTTGAATTTGAATCATTGCTTGTGGATATAAATTTCATTGCATTTTATGGCTTGGTTTCATGATCATGATTCATTCCATCATTCATTTGACATCCATTCCCATCCATTTCCAGCGCTTAACATTGACCATACATCCCATTTCCATAATCAATTTCAACAATATAACTTTGATTATCCACCCCCATATCATGATCATTTCCATCCAAGTCACAATTATGAATTTTTCAATCCCATGAGTTTTGAATCCAATCTAAGCACTCATGTTGAGCGTACACCATCCATTGACATTGAGCATCTAGAAAAATTATATGCACAAAGGGGTAAATTTTATTGTGTGCATTGTGAGGCTATCTCCCACTTCTATTATGATTGTCCTATTCTAAAAGGATATTGTGAACCACATGGAGTAGCCCAAGCCTCACAAGAGAGAAATTACATGTTTCAAGTTGAAGACACACAAAAAGTTGCTCATGAAGCTATTGAGAATATAAATACACCTCAAGCCACTCAATCTCCAAAAGAGAAGGAGTCAATCCAACCCTTACTTCAAGAGGTAATTTCTCCTATTCCTATTGAGGTTGATTCTTCTTCACATTTGACTTTATCTAATGATGAGCATAATGATTTAAATGATGATGACGTAGATGAAGAAATTATAGTTGAATCACCTTGGATGTTTGAGCATGAATCATATTGTGAAAAAGTATACCCTTGGGAGAAAAACACTTTGAGTTCACATGATAATTCTCTTGATTTAAATTCAAATATCATTGAAAGTGTTGACTCTTCACTTAGCTTGAATAAAGAAAATGAAATGGATGTTGATGGTGGCGATGATGTATCTTGTATGCTTGAAATTCCAATTCCTTCTTGTGATATTGTTAATAGTGCACATGCACTTGTTTCTTCTAACCATGATGTGCTTGAGAAAGGTTGTTTACCTTCTTTTGTAGGTGAACAAGGCAATGTAGCCAAACCATCTCTTGATTTCAAAGAGGAACTTGCTCAACTTGAAAAGGCTGTAGCTCCTACTAAGGATTTGAACAAGGAATTGAAAATAACTCAAGATGACAAGGAGGTTGAAAATCAAGGAATTGATTTTACAAAGCCAAATAGTAATGAGAATAATATTGATTTAATGCTTGATGATTTTGATGATGAGTTGGCTTTGTTTCATAGTACTTGTTCTAATTTCCTATTCACTTGTGATTGTTCACATGATTCTCCATGCCCTATTTGTTTAGAAATTAATTCATTTGTGCTTGAAAATAGTAGCAATCATTTACTTGATAAAATAATTGATGATGTATGTTTGAGTGAAATTAATCATGAGTGCACTTCTTTAAACCCAATATGCTTGAGGAAGGGTTCTTTGTTGATTTTATAGGTCTAAATGATGATATGGCCAAGAACCCCCATGTACTTAGAGGATTTATCATTGCAATGGAAGAGACCTTGGCTAACCATGAAGATGATCAACCACATAAAGTTATGAAAGATTCTACACCATACATCTTGGAGCCATTACAAATTGATCTTGAGCCTCCACCTAAGATGCTTGGAATGAAGATGATAATGAGTAGCTTCATGTTACTCCTCAAAGATGAAAATTTCAACTTCAAGAGCTTGTGGAGATTTAAACTAGGTTGTATCTTCTTCACCCTTTCTTTTTACTTTACTTTGCTTTATGCTTTGATTTGTTGATTGAGTAAATTGCAAGTGTGGGGGAGATGAACCTAGTAGGAAAGTTAGAGTTTATTTGCTTTATTTGACTTCTTTGTTTTGTGTTTTAGTTTGAAAAAAAAAATCTGCACCACACTTTTGTTATGCATTCATTATTGATCTCACCTTATTTTATCACTAGTCTATACAAACATTGAGGACAATGCATGATTTAAGTGTGGGGGAGAGAAATAAACATTTTGTTTTGTTTGTTTGGTTTTGCAAAAAAAAAAAATTCTTTGTTTTGTTTTGTTTGAGGTTACTTAATTACCTAGCTCTTGAATGATATTTTGATTCTTGAGATGTGGTAATTTTTAGGATTGAATAGGTGTGAAGTGAACATTCTTTTACCTTGAATTAATGGATTAGAGTGGCATATTACCCTTTCATGGAAGAGGCTAAACACTCATGTGTGATTAATTCCTTAGTGATGTTACCCTCTAGAATTTGTTTCACTTCTTAATTAAGACCATATATCTTGCACTTGTTTGATAGGAGATGAGAGATGGCATTCATAAAAAATAGCCAAGAGCCAAATAGCCAACCTATTATTATTTATTATCCTTTGTTAGCCACTTTGAGCCTTTGGTTTGATTCTTAAAAAAAAAATATTCACCCTATTTTTCCCCAAGGAATGCCTGTTACACTTTTATATGTTTTTTAATATTCATTGCATGTCCTAGATCAAATGAGTGGATGCTTATTATCATTTCTCTATCCATTACTTCCATTGTTTTCAAAGAGTTAGGGGCAACCAAAAAAAAAAAACAACAAAGATAGATTTGAAAAAAAAAATATAGTCAAAAAGAAAAGAAATAAAGTTCTAGAAAAAGAAAAAAAAAAGAAGAAAAAAAAAAGAAAAGAAAGAAAAAAATAAAAATAAAAATAAAAAGTTGCCTAGCTCATCCATTCCATTTGTTTTATTATTTCTTATCATTTCTTTCCATCCTCATTGTGTTAAGGTGTTCACTCAATTGAGTTAGGTTATGCTTTGCATATTAAGGGGATATATCTTGATTTAGCATTATTTTGATGCTAACCCTATTTTTTTTATATACATGCATTTCTTAGACATCCTTTCATTACCTATATCACAACCTAATAAAGTCCATTTGATTCTTGATTGCAAGTGCTATTTAGTGATGGAGATGTAGAAGGGTTACAAATTCATAGTAGGGTTTATCCTAAGAAATTTTGAGTGAAATTTAATACCTTATACACTTTGAGTGATGAGAGCAAACACTTAACCTAGAGAGGCTTACTCTTTGACATTGATTCTTGGTAACGGTTTGTTTGTGATGTGCATAATTCTTTCGTAATTATTGCCACATTGATTGATAATTTGTAGAAGTTCATGAGCTAGTATTTTAGTGACTTGAAACAATGTTTTTCTCTTATTTCTTTGTCTTATAGTTTCTTTTGGGACCTTTTTCACTTGATTTTGCCCGGAGTGCAAAAGCTAAGTGTGGGGGAATTGATAGAACACATTTGTTACCCACTTTTATTTGTCAATTAGGACCATTTTATTAATTATTTATCACCTTCAAGTGCACACATTGCATTAGATTTGGAACTTTGCCTAAGTTTCTAAGATCAGTGCACTAGGGGCATTTTGGTCCAAAAAATGAACTTTTGAGAAAATGTACAAGAAAAATTGACAAAGTTCATTTTATGTCCAGTTGATGAATGGTAAAATTATATTTTTAAAATTCATTTTAGTTTGGGAGTAATTAAATAAAAAAGTCAACACTTTCTTAAGTGTCTTAGTTTGTCCTAGTTTTTGGTTTGCCTTTGTGTGAAAATTTTTATATAATTTTGTGCAGCCTAAAACTTGGTTAATTTAATAAATTCCCCCTTCTAAATATGAATTTAATTCTGGACATGAATTAGATTTTATTATATCATATGCTATTTAATTGAATTATGTGATTTATGTGACATAGGTGGCATGTGACTTGTGCATCAATTGGGCAATTGAGGTCAACACTCCTTGAGGACAATGGCTGATGGTTTGCACGTGAATTATGATTATTTTGAGGGATTAGATCAGCTAAAATGATGTGGATGACACATGGGAAATTAGGCACACATTGGAATCATCTACAAACCAATAGGAAGTTGCCACCTTGCAAGTGTGACAAGGCTCCCATTTACATTTTAATTTCTTTTTCCTTATTTTAATTAAGCTTCAGCTGATGGGAGACACCAAGGAGCACGCCATTTTAAGTCCTAAATGGGATCCAACACATATCTCATTCATCTTCCACATTCTCTCTCTCTTGTTCATAGTGTTCTTCATTTTCTCTCTTTTGTTCTTCATTTTCCAGCACCCTAACCTCCATTTTCAGCCACCAAACCTCCACAAAACTCATACCATTCTTCTCCTCTCTTCATTTTCGTTCCATCCCTTCCATTTTCACAAGGATTGAAGCTCATTTCCATCATTCAAGAGCTATGGAGTTTGGCCTTCACAAGCAATCACTAGGGTTCTTGAAGATGAAGATTGGCTAAGTTTCTTTGTGGAATCCTAGAGAGATGAAGATGGAGGATGAGTCTTGAGCTTCAAATTGGCTAAGTTCTTTTGTTTCCTATCCTCTTCTCTTTTTACTAGATGGTTAGATTCCTTAATCTAGGGTTTAATCATCTTAGCTTATAAATTCTAATTTGAATTTGATGTTGATGTAAAGAGAGAGGATTGTTTCATTTAATTTCTTCCTTGGACAGCCATGACTGAATTTTGCCACTCTTTGTTTGGCACATAATCTTGTGTTTTTCAATTAGTGAATTTCTTGTGTTAATATTGCATAATCTTGTGGTGTTAATGCTTGTGTTGTTGAGTAGCTTGACATAATCTTGTGGTTGCTCAATTTATGTGTTTGACCATGGCTGTTGAGAGAGGATTTTGAGTGAATCACTTGGCTAATGTCTTCACCAATTGGTTAATTGAACTAGGGACTTTAATCTAAGACCTAGGGAGGTTAGCTAATTAGGTTAATTGGCTTAGGATAATTTTCTTAAGTCATGACAGCTTTAGTCAAGAGGAAAGGGAAGCTAAACTTAGCCTAATCATGAGAAGATAATGAGTCCAAAATCAACTAATCTCTAGGGTTCCATTATTGTGAAAAGGGAAGTTCATTTCACTCACTTTCACTAGCATTTTAATTACTTGCATATTAGGTAATTAGTTTAGATAATTAGCTAGATAACTAAATTCCTACAAACTTTGGTTGATTTATTTCACTAGATAACTTTCAATTAGACTTAAAACCATTCCTTGGGAGATGACCTAGGGTTGGCCCTATATTGCATTAGGGTTAGCTTTAGTGTAATTTTGAGGATAAGCGACTAATTTCCTATCATGATTCACTCAAAATCCTCTCTCAACAGCTATGGTCAAACACATAAATTCAGCAACCACAAGATTATGTCAAGCTACTCAACAACACAAGCATTAACACCACAAGATTATGCAATATTAACACAAGAAATTCACTAATTGAAAAACACAAGATTATGTGCCAAACAAAGAGTGGCAAAATTCAGTCATGGCTGTCCAAGGAAGAAATTAAATGAAACAATCCTCTCTCTTTACATCAACATCAAATTCAAATTAGAATTTATAAGCTAAGATGATTAGACCCTAGATTAAGGAATCTAACCATCTAGTAAAAAGAGAAGAGGATAGGAAACAAAAGAACTTAGCCAATTTAAAGCTCAAGACTCATCCTCCTCTTCATCTCTAGGATTCCACAAGAAACTCAGCCAATCTTCATCTTCAAGAACCCTAGTGATTGCTTGTGAAGGCCAAACTCCATAGCTCTTGAATGATGGAAATGAGCTTCAATCCTTGTGAAAATGGAAGGGATGGAACGAAAATGAAGAGAGGAGAAGAATGGTATGAGTTTTGTAGAGGTTTGGTGGCTGAAAATGGAGGTTAGGGTGCTGGAAAATGAAGAACAAAAAGAGAAAATGAAGAAGAACACCATGAACAAGAGAGAGAGAATGTGGAAGATGAATTAGATATGTGTTGGATCCCATTTGGGGCTTAAAATGGCGTGCTCCTTGGTGTCTCCCATCAGCTAAAGCTTAATTAAAAGAAGGAAAAAGAAATTAAAATGTAAGGGAGCCTTGTCACACTTGCAAAGTGGCAACTTCCTATTGGTTTGTAGATGATTCCAATGTGTGCCTAATTTCCCATAGGTCATCCACATCATTTAAGCTGATTTAACCCCTTAAAATAATCATAATTCACGTGCAAACCATCAGCCATTGACCTCAAGGAGTGTTGACCTCAATTGCCCAATTGATGCACAAGTCATATGCCACCTATGTCACATAAATCACATAATTCAATTAAATAGCATATGATATAATAAAATCTAATTCATGTCTAGAATTAAATTCATAATTAGAAGGGAGAATTTATTAAATTAATCAAATTTCAGGCTGCATAAAATTATATAAAAATTTTCACACAAAGGCAAACCAAAAACTAGGACAAACTAAGACACTTATGAAAGTGTTGACTTTTTTATTTAATTACTCCCAAACTAAAATGAATTTTAAAAATATAATTTCACCATTCATTAACTAGACATAAAATGCATTTTGTCAATTTTTCTTGTACATTTTTCTCAAAAGTTCATTTTTTTGGACCAAAATACCCCTAGTGCACTGAACCTAGAAACTTAGGCAAAGTTCCAAATCTAATGCAATGTGTGCACTTAAAGGTGATAAATCATTAATAAAATGGTCCTAATTGACAAATAAAAGTGGGTAACAAATGTGTTCTATTACGTGTCAAAAGTTTGCTTCCCATGCTATCAAATGACAGCATTGATGCTATTAAATTTCGAAACAATGTGCCATGTTGCACGGCACCTCATGCCGCGGCACATGGCATAAAGAAGACACGTTGCAGTGCACATGCTGTAAGCTGCGACGCACGTGTCATTTTCTGTACAAAATCTATTTTTGAGTTTTAAAACTCATTATTTTGGGTCCCAATTGATTTTTCAAGCTTCCGCTTGCTTTTCAAAACTCTAATACAGACTTATTAAATAATGTTTGAAATTTGAATATTGAGATTAGGATTCCTTTGAAAGAATTTTGAGAAATTCCTTTTACAAAATTTTACAATTTGGTAGTCCTTTAAGGGTTAAAACCAAGATTGCCATGATTTAGAGTCAATTGTGGTTTAATCTTGGAGGTTATAATTCGAGTGCCTTTATGAAGCTTGTTTCATAATCTAACTAATAACACTAGTTTCATTTCAATGTAATATCTTGTTTATAAATTGGACACATAAGTGCATTTTGATCGTTTTATGTCAAAATTTGCCCACTTGAGCATCACTAATTGAAACCGTATGTCACTAGCCACTTTTGGAGCCTTGACCATGTCCAAATAGACAATATACATCTGATTGACCAATCACACAGACAATACAACACACATACACACAATTGGCTTGTAAACTGCCATATCACACATTTGGGCAAAACCCCATTTTTCATTTAACTCACACAAACAAGGCCAAATTTGTTTTCATAAATCAATTTCATACTAAACTTGTTTTTAATACAAATCATGCATAAAAATTAACAAATCTAGAGTTTATACAATTACTTTCTACACATTGTAATAATTAATAAACATAATAAACTATTATGTGCCTCAACCCTTTTGTTCAATAGAAAGGTTACCCATGTTCACACCCCTATTCAAGTTTCCTTTTACTATTTATGCATCACATGCTAGAATCTACACAAAATTGGCAAACCAACACCAATCTATTATTGACAAAAGTGCCAATTACCACAATTAAACATCTAATTGCTATCACTTCCACAATTCACACTTATTCACACATATCCACAACCAATCACCACTCAAAACAAACTTTAACTCCCTCACAAAAACATTCTCTCTTACTACTCTCTCTAGGTTAGTCAAATTGTGCATATAGCTTTAAAGCTTTATCGTTTCGACTCAAACTAGTTATAAAGTACTAGTTTAGTTTTAAAGAACTTTTCTATTACTATATGGTAAGAAATCATTCCCTTAAAAGTTCTAAATTCAATTTCTTAATAGTTAAAACTATAAAAAAATAGGGTTGAATTAGAGGTTAAGGTAGTATAAGACTTCCGATAAGTAATAGGTGGAAACGTCACATTTCTCCTAGAATCGCTTGCCCTAGTAGAGAATGGCTCTTTCTCCATGCCTAACTTCTCTAACTCTGTCTCCCTTCTATTTTTCACTAGTAGACATAAAGTCATTTATCAAAGTTTTGCACATGCATTGTGGCGCATCCATTGTCCACCATAGTGTATGGCATAGTAAGGGAAAACCTCACTGTACTCTCATGCACTGCCATGAGACCTCATTCTTCCTCTCATATTTGTTTATAACAGCCTGAGGAGTCAATATATAATACTTTACTACCTAAAATAATAATCTATTAAATTACTAATTCATTCCATAATCAATCATTAGTATAGGATTAGAAATTTAGATGTTATAAATAAATACTCTAGGCCTTAATTGCATAAGGCAATAAATCACCAGTCGATTCCATAAGGACCAGAACATGAAGAAAGATAAGGAAACCTACAAAAACTTCTAAGCCTACGCTTCAATTGGTCAATAAGATGAGGCTCTAATCAGACTAGGACGAGAACTATCTCTAGATAGCAGTAATATGCCTTCTAGAAATTGTCTAAAAGCAAGTACACATGAAGGGAAGCTATTGAGCATTAAATACCTGAAAAGATTCAATTAGTTTTTTCTCCTCAGCATGGTGGTAACTAGTCACTACACAAAATATGACTGTTTTATCCAAGCTCACAACTTTAATAGAGATGATTATTTAAGTGTCTACAAAGGCTTTCTAGAGCTCAATATAAACTACTTAACAAAAGTGGTAAGACTTTCTATGCAAGTTTTGGCTAGGACAAGCAAAAGAAACATATAAGGCTAATGATAGAGGCTATCCTATGTTCTTCACAACCAAAAGCTTAGGACATATCTTGGGGATAGAAGTAAAAGGTCTGGAGCTTTAAGAATATGATCAAGCAACTTAGAGGAATGCTCCCAGATTCTACTCTATTGAAGATAAATAGAAAGTGATCATGATGATAGAAGAAGTGCCAGATAAGGTACTTAAGCTTGGTTTTATCTTCAGACCCACATCTTTCCCCTTTAAGTATAAAATGCTAGCATATGTTATGGCAAGATTCTTTATCAACAAGAGGATTGCTTTAACACTTACATAGAGTTTGAGATTGAGTTGCTAACAAGATCAATATGTATCACTAATATTGACCAAAATGCTATATGCTTCAACAGTGTACACAAAAAGGAAGAAGGAATAAAAGAAGGATATAAATCTCTATTTTCCAACTATAATATTTGCAATTTTAGGAGATTTCAAGTCTAATATACTAAAAGAGCAGTGCTGGAAACTTGAAGAATTCAGAGATATTTCTCTCTTTAAGATGAAGTTTAAATTAGATGGGAATAATTTTTTTCCTTAAGAAGAAGATGAAGTTGCTGATCCTGCTGTAGTAAGAAAGAAAAGCAAATGAAGAAGAAAGTTGCTGATAGTACTTCAACCTCTCACCTCTACTGTAGATGCCAACTCTACTAAGTGACGTGTCAAATGCCTTTCTATATAAAATTCTCAATGGCATTAAAGGCAAGTTGTAACATCTTGATTTTCTAATATTATAATTAGTTACTAATTAGGGTGAATTAGTAATTACTAAATGATTAGAAATTTTCATGATTGAGGCCTTTGGGATGTTGAATGGATAGATAGGGTTTAAAGAATCATTTTAAGGTGATGTGTGTATGCGTGTTAAGATTCTCCTCAATATGACACGTGCCATAGCACAAGCTGCTTGCACCGTGGCACAAGCACCAAAAATGACCAGATTTATGCATTTCTAGCTCATGTGTTTTAAAAGGAAAGAGAGAAAATGTGAAAGGATAAGAGAAGAGAGAAAGTGGCTCTAAGGCATCAATTTTTGGAGTATTGGAAGACACTTATCAGGTAAGCTTTATATAGCCCTTACCTCTATTTCTATTATAATTTTCTTCGCATATAAGTATAGAGAATTGAATCGAGAAAATTTGTTGAGGGGCTAGTTTCTTACCCTATAGAAATAAAAACATTCTTGGGAAGTAAATTAAAGCTTTATAAACTAGTTTGGAGTTAAATGATAGAGTTTTAAAGCTTTAGGCTTCATTTGGCCCTAAACAAGAGGAGAAATGGGGTGAAAATTGTGTAGAAGCTGTAACATCTTGATTTTAATCCTACATTAATGATGGATTGGTGGATGATGAATTAGTGATTTAGTAGATTTGGGTTTTGAATAGTGAAGTGTTCTTTTGACCTATTGGGATGTTATATAAACAGATACAAGTAGAAGAGCAGAATCCCGAAGCAGAGCGTGTGAGCATAGTGAGGATTTTCCTTACTGTTGCCATTATGTCGTGGTAAGGGATAGATACATTACAATGCATGGTGCAGAACTTTGATTAATCAAGGACATGTCCACTTATGATAAACATAAGAGAGAAACAGAGGAGAAGAGTTCTGGCATGGAAAAGAGTAGGGACTGTGCTAGGGGAAGTAAAATTAAGAGCAAGTACAGTGTTTCCTAACTTGTTACTTATTAGGTAAGTCATGTACTACCTTAACCTCCGATTCTACCCTATTTTCTCTTAGTTGTAACTAGTAAGAAATTGAATTAGGAAGTTTAAGTAATTGATTTCTTACCTTCTAGTAATAATAGAAAGGTTCTTCGAAACTAAACTAGGTACTTTATGATTAGTTTAGATTGGAACAATAAAGCTTTAAAACTGCAGGCAAGATTTGCCCTAATCTAAAGAGAGAGTAGTAAGAAAAAATTTAGCTAGAAAGGTTTAAGTTGGTAATGAGGGATAATCAGGGGTTAATGTGTGTAGTCGAGTGTCCATTGTGGAATTGATAATGATTAGGTGCTTAATTGTGATAATTGGCACTTTTTTCAATAGTGAAATTGACTTTGAATGCTATTTTTTGTGTAGATTTTAGTGTGTAATGAGTAGGTAAGTAGAAAGAGATTCGAGTAAGGAAATTACATAGGTTAGGCCTTTCTATCGGACAGAAGGGTTGAGGTAATCATATAGTTTATTATGTTCATTAACTATCATATAACTATGTAGAAGTAAATACAAATGGGAACTTTGTT
>NW_026557148.1:0-27441 GCF_029017545.1 Prosopis cineraria | reverse complement strand
TTTATCTTTGCTTAAATATTACATTTTATGTTAAATCATTTTAATAACAACAGTGTGATTATTTTTTATTCCAATACTTAAATTACTTTATTTTGTGAAAATCTTTATTAGATTTGATAATTTTAGTTAATCAGTGAATACAAGTTTGGACTTTGATTATGAGATTTCATTTTATCAAGTATTGGATTGATACAGAGAATGATTCATGCGAGTTCGACTTTGAAAATGAAAACGTTATATATTACTGATGATTTTTCGCATGTTTGAAAATGGATTTGAAGGAGACTTTATACAGAACTCTAGTTACTAACGGCAGTTTCGTTAGTCCTTAGCGCGCCATAGTCAATGACTAGCTAGTTTGATTTTCGTGAACTTTGTTCTCATGTTTGTTATTCATGGGTCTTGTACTCGCGCTTGTTTTCGTGGTTTCAAGTCATGTTTGGTTAGCATTACCTCGTGGACTGTGTGTCTATGTTTGGTTTATAACTCAAGTTGCATTTGGTTACTTACTCTTGTGGATTGTGTGTTCACGTTTCTTTTCGTGGCATAAGCCGTTGTTTAATTATTTACCCTCGTGGACTGTGTGTCCACGTTTGTTAATTGTTTTGATAAGTCTCTATAATTTTAAATTCAATTATTTGGTGATTTTATTTTTCATTGGTTTTTATTTAGTAATTTATTCATAAATATTTATTTCAATTATGTGCTTTCTTAAAATCCAATGATATTATCATTTACTATGATAGTTCAATAATTTGAGATTTATTTGAAATTTTATAAAGCCATTTTATTATGAAGTTTATTAAATTTATACAGAAATTGTTGTCTCTTTAACTTACGTAACTGTTTCAAACTTTCTATTTATATATGTTCTATTCGTTATTGTTGAGACGTTATTCACTGAAAATTTTTTTTGGTCTCAAATACCCTAGCTGACGCTGATCCTTCTGCTGAACCATGAGAACTTATAGATATGCTAGGTGAAGAACTATTTGGAATTTCTCTTTTGATGTAATTATAAATGATTATGTATTTTATTGTTAGAGACGCCTGGTTAAGTGCTCCCAATAGGCTATATCTAGGGCTTCTATTTAGGTATATATGCTGTCTGTTGGCTGGAAAGGGCTAAGCTTTTGATTGACATGATATTCTATGAATATTTTTGTATTGTAGAGTTTCAAAGATCCTATTTATAGAGAGGTTCTGTTGAAATTTTTATAATTTTTTTTTTGAAACTTTGTTATAATAACCAATATCCGAAATGTTAAAATTTTACTATAAATTCGATCACATTTTAGTAATTGAATGAATTTAAGATTAGAGGCTTACGGAGATGTGTTTTACTTTACATCCTGTGCCGGTTATCCTCAATTTTGGGGCGTGACAATTTAACTGTAAATATCAAAATATCAATATTATAAGAGTTGACTTATAAATATAAGAAATTTGATTTTTAAATCTTGAATATTTATTTATAATATGTTATATTTGACTTGTAAAATTAAAATATTAATATTTTAATAAAAATATTTTTTCAGAACTTATTTTTGGATGTGTCAAACGTAGATGGCCACCAGTTAGCAGCTACAAGTGGTTGGTCAATGTCGGTCAGCATCAATCAAAGGGGCATGAGTTCATAGTATTTGTGCTATTTTACAAGAAAAATTAAGTATAAACTAAGTTTCATGATATTTAAGAGTATTTTTCACAAATTTGTGAATTTTGCTTGTAAATAAGTACCTTAGTCAGGACTTATTTGTAATGTCTCTCCCTATTTTATCTACCTTTGAAAATTAATGAAGTTATTGAATAATAAGTAGTAATGGGGGGGAGTTTTTTCTCTCTAGCTTTGACGATGCTTTGCTAATGCTTCTTCTCTTCTGCTACCTTGCATTACTTTCTCATGGAGTCTTCTCCTACTTCTCATTTTTTGGACACTGATTGGTCCTCGAATCACTATTTTTTGTTGATGTCCATGATCATTGAAGGGTTCATGCCTCCAAACATCAAGTTTACATCTCTTGTTCAATCTTATCAGAATCGATTATTGCTCTTGTTTAATTGCACGCATGATCTCCAGTTCATTCTTAAGGGTGGTCCTTGGGTCCTTAATGTTGTTTAATTTTGGTTTAGCGTTGGTAAATTTTTATTAGGTTCCAGGAGGTTTCTTTTCATCTAGTTCCCTTATGGGTGTGGATTTTACACCCAATCATTTGCTTCTTTAATTGTCAACTCTATGGGTACTTTTCTATTCTAATGATAATCAGTATAGCTTTTGGGGATCATTTCGAGTGAGATTTAAAGTTCTTACGGATGTTTCGCAACCATTAAAGTTACAAGGCATTCTGACTTTTTCTGATGGGCATGAGTTCGACTTCTCGATCATTTATGAACGAGTTAAAGGATTTGTTTCAACTGTCATCAAATCAGACATGTGCATCACCGGTGTTCTGGTTCTTTTTCTAAATTCTATTTCAACTTTGCAAAATATTGGTTCCTTAAGCATTTGCATGAAGATTCTGTTCGGGTGAAATTTGATTGCTTATCTTATTCCTATAAGGTCTCTGATTGGCGAACCTTATTGTTCAAGATTCCACATGGGTCACTATTTGTTTCTTCCAAATTTGGAACATTCTTCAGGTTCGACAACATCTGGTTCTTGGATCTTACATGTAGAAGATCATTGTTCACCTAATATATGTAACATCTCAATTTAAATTTTAATAGTTAATTTGGGTTAATAGAAATTTTGAAAAATATTTAGAGGTAAATAAATTAGTAGAAAATGATTATTAAATCTAACTTAGGATATAATTTTAAAAAAAACTAATAAATAAAAAAAAATAATAATAATAAAAAATATTATTAAATTATTATTATTATTATAAAAACAAAGAAAGGTGTAAAAACAAGAAAGGAAAAAACAAGGAAACTTTCGGCCGCCGTGCATGAACAGTAAAATAAAATAATAAAAAAAAGAAGAAAAGAAGAGAGAGAAGAAAAAAATGTGTGGGACCCACTGAATTTTTATAAAACTCACCCGTTTCCTTTCATTTCTTCAATTCTTTTCTGCGCGTGAGCTGAGGCGGAGAGAAGCGAGTTGCCGGTGCGAAATATCTAAATTTTTAAGGTAAGAGTTTTTAATAGGATATTTAGGGTGTGATTTTAAGCTTTTAAGACTAAGTAAGTGTTCTAAAAATTTTTCTTAGTCATCCTTCTTCTTTAGTTTCTGAGTTTGTAGTGGTAGAAAATTTAAGATCTGGAAGAGGGATGAATTTATGTTGAATAAATATAGTTTTTGAGGTTGTCAGTAGTATAATAAATGTTCTAGAGTATAAATTTGTTGATGATCTTTGAATCTGTGGCTTATGGATCAAATTCTAAACTAGATCTGAAAATATATGTTGATTTATTGAGGTTTAGATGATTATTTGGGATGAGAAATGAATTATTATGGTTATAGGATTATGATTCTAAGCTAGAGACTTAATTTTTAATTTTTGGGTATTTTAGGTACGAATTTATAAAATAAAAAGAAAATTTTGATAATAGAAATTAGTTTAAAATTTGATTTTTAGATTATCAATGTTTATTGATAATTAAAAGAGGAGTTAAAAATTTTACTTAATAGTATTAACTATAGATTT
Source organism: Prosopis cineraria (assembly GCF_029017545.1). NCBI lineage: Eukaryota > Viridiplantae > Streptophyta > Magnoliopsida > Fabales > Fabaceae > Prosopis > Prosopis cineraria. The sequence goes on along the minus strand of NW_026557148.1, from coordinate 23,794 downwards.
GTATTAAGATTGAATTAGGAATTATATTATATTTTTAATTCTATTATTAGAATTATTTTATTAGTTTCAAAAATTGAAACTAATATTTATAAATAATATGTTATTTGTAGATTGTATTACTGGTGAAGATTGTGGTGAGAGAGAAATTTTAAGGAATAATTTATTGAAAAAGCCACAAGGTAACCATGCTTTTAATTTGTGATTAGTGTTACTTCATGTTAATTGGGTGATTATTGAGAAAATTATGAATTTTGTAATATTGTATAATTGTGCAATATTATTATGAATTTGTTTAATTATTGTGGGAGGTGTTGGGAGACTTGCTATTATTGTTGTATTTATGTGCCACGTGGTACGCCCCTATTGGAGCTCAATAGGTGGCTTGTAAGGGCTCGGGCTAATCTACCTTTGGCCGGGTAATTTAGCACCGAGTGAGGGCTACGGCTCGAGGTTAATGGAGGGATATAAGGATGGTTGTTTGTGTGTATTGTAATATTTTTTTATATTTGTTGGAATTATATTATTTTTAATTCTCACTTAGTAAGCACACACTTAACTGTTTGTATACACTATCATAAATTGGCTTTGGTTACTGGGACTTTTGAGTCTCATTATGTGGTTAACAATTTTCAGGAGAAGAGCCACGAGTGACACGTGGAGGAGTCCCAGAGGCTTAGTGGTATAGATCCACTGTCTCTTTTGGGTATTTAATTTATGATTTATAATGTGTTATATTGCCAATATTAGGGCTTTTTGTTTATTGTCAATTATATGAATATATAAATGTAATCATGCCTTTCAAACTATTTCTATTTTTGGTACAATTTGGATGACTGTAATTTTAATATTTGGTTTACTTTGGATTGGTTAAAATGGCATGATTATAAGGCCAAATAACTGGCTTGTGTTGAAAATTATTAAATTGCTTATTTTACTTGTTGGGAGTATAAGGATGGACAAATGTGATTTAGTTTACTTGTTGGGAGTATAAGGATGGACAAATGTGATTTAGCCTAATGGCATGTGGGAGGTAAAAATTTATCTGAAATGTTAATTATAAAATATTTTATATTGAAATTATTGATATAAAAATGTGTTGGGTGGCTGTAACCCAACTATGGTTGAGTTAAATTATTTAAAAAAAAATTTGGTGTGTTACAATTTTTGGTATCAGAGCTTCATGGTTTCAATTCTTATAAATTATGAAATTGTTATACATTAACCTAGTTTATTGGCAATATACATTATTAAATCATAATACTTCTCCATTATTTTTCTTGTCTTGAGATTAGTGTTAACTTAATTATGTGACTTCCATCCTTTAGGAGGGGAGAGATGGTGTCCAAAACTAGGAGAGGTGGTGAAATTGCCGGTGATTCTATAGAGCCAATAGGAAATGACATACCTTCACTGCCACAACCAGAGCCCACACAGCAACAAATCGGGCAGGGCGAGCCTATACAGTCACAACTAAGGCAGGATGAGCCAACTATGAGGCAAATGATGGATTACTATATAATCTTAGTGACCGCATGAAGAGACAAGAAGAAGAGTTGGCCGCTTTAAGACAATATAAGGAGAATTCCAACCGAGAGGGAAATGGCCAACAAGAAGGAAGCCATACCAAGGTATTAAATGCGAGCCAATCTGCTGATGAAGGCTTACCTCCCTATTCTCACCATGAGACTAGTCCGAAGAATGTGAGTCTTCACTCTGAGCAACAGACATCCACGATCACAAAGATCTGGAGTACTTTTCGTAAGTTTAATCCTCCTACTTTCGATGGAAATCTTAAGCCAGCGGTGGTTGAAGAATGGATAGATCAATTGGAGAGTATTTTTCGTATGGTTGTGTGCACTTCTAATCAAAAGGTGCAGCTGGCAATATTCCTACTACAGAAGAGTGCTAAGAAATGGTGGGAAACATCAGGACCGAAGGATGATTCCTCTCTTACTTGGGAAGATTTTAAAGCCATATTGTTCGAGAATTATTTCCTACTGCACTGAGAGCAGAAAAGGAGGCTGAGTTTCATGCATTTCGTCAGGGTGATCTAGATGAGGATGAATTTATTGAACAATTCTCAGAATTATCTAAATACTCTCCTTACCTCCAAAAACATGAAGACACGGAGTGGATGGCTGAACGATTGTTAGAGAAGGCGAGGCCTGATCTAAGGGAACAGTTAGCCCCTTTTGAGATCAAGACATTCAGTGAGATGTGCAATAAGCTTCGAATAGTTTCTCGGAGGAAGAGAGAGGCTAGATTAGAAGCTGATAGAGAGAGGAGGAAAGAACCTCATGGGAAACCCCCTATCCACACCAGACCCATTGGTGGAGTAGAGAAGAGGAGCAGTCAAATCTTTGGAGGCTTTAGAAATCAAAGAAGAAGGGCTACTACCATAAGGGCCAAAGCTACAGAGGGAATCAGAGTGGGAGTCAGGGGTCCTACAGGAGCCCAGCAACCTCTATTCCTACTTCCGGTGCTGCTAGTAATCAAGCATGCAGTAAGTGTGGGAAGTTTCATTCTGGTGATTGTTGGGTTTGTTACATCTGCCAGAAGCCTGGTCATATTGCCCGATTCTGCTATCAAAATCAGAATAGGGGTAATGATCAGAGACCTACAGTACCAGCACGAGTGTATGCCCTCTCTGGGCCAGAGGCTGCTAACAACCCTAATGCTATCCGAGGTATAATCCGAATCCTTGATAATGATGTTTGTGCTTTGTTTGATTCGGGTGCTACACACTCTTTTGTGTCTGATGAATGTATGAAAAGATGTAAATTGCCTGTGTGTACCTTACCTTTTGATGTGAAGATTTCTACTCCTGCTGGTTTGACTGTAAGGACTGCTAAGGCATGTCTAAATGTAGAGGTTGAGTATGAGGGTCGAAAGACCACCATAGACCTCATTTGTTTGTCTTTGTCTGGGATTGATGTTATTGTGGGGATGGATTGGTTGTCTGCAAATGGAGCTGTACTTGATTGTCAGAAAAAGAGTGTGTCACTCTCAGCTCTTACTGTAACCCCTGTAGAGTCCCAAAGTCCTATGTTGTTGTCTGCAGCTCAAGTAGAACAGTGTATAAGAAAGGGCTGTCAAGCTTTTATGATTTTCTTCTCAATCAAGGCAGAGATTGAAGAAGGTGTAGATCAGATTCCAGTAGTGAGAGAATTCCCTGACGTCTTTCCTACTGAAGTGATCGGTTTGCCTCCAGAACGAGAGGTTGAGTTCTCGATTGAGCTCGTACCTGGTACGGGGCCTATTTCTAAGGCACCCTATAGGATGTCTCCATCGGAGTTAGCTGAGTTGAAGAGACAAATTGAAGAGTTGTTAGAGAAGGGGTTTATCAGACCGAGTGTATCACCATGGGGGTCACCGGTACTGTTTGTGAAAAAGAAAGATGGAAGCCTTAGATTGTGTATTGATTATAGACAATTGAATAAGGTAACCATCAAGAACAAGTACCCCTTACCTCGAATTGATGATTTGTTAGACCAATTAGTCAATTCAGCAGTGTTTTCTAAGATTGATCTAAGATCAGGGTATCATCAATTGAGGGTTAGAGCAGAGGATATCCCTAAAACTGCTTTTAGGACTAGATATGGGCACTATGAGTTTCTAGTGATGCCGTTTGGGTTAACAAATGCCCCAGCTGTCTTCATGGATTATATGAATCGAATCTTCAGGCCTTATCTCGATGAATTTGTTGTAGTCTTTATTGATGACATACTTATTTATTCTCGGGATGAGGTGGACCATGCTAGACATCTTAAAATTGTTTTGGAGATATTAAGAGAGCACAAGCTCTATGCCAAGTTGAGCAAATGTGATTTTTGGCTTAAAGAAGTTAAATTCTTAGGCCATGTTGTTTCAGAAGAAGGGGTAGCGGTGGACCCTAGTAAGATAGATGCAGTGATGAAATGGGAGCAACCTCGAAGTGTGACAGAGATTAGGAGTTTCTTGGGTCTTGCAGGCTACTATCGTCGTTTCATTAAGGGTTTTTCACAAATTGCAATGCCCTTGACTAAGTTGACCAGGAAAGATGCTCCATTTATTTGGACGAACGAGTGTGAAGTTGCCTTCCAGGAGCTAAAAAAGAGGTTGACCACCACACCGGTGCTCACCTTACCTGTTCCAACTGCTCCTTATACCTTGTATACTGATGCTTCTAAGAAAGGTTTAGGTTGTGTATTGATGCAGGAGGATCGAGTAGTGGCTTATGCCTCTCGACAGTTGAGACCTCATGAGAAAATTACCCTACTCATGACTTGGAGCTTGCTGCTGTGGTATTTGCCTTGAAGATTTGGAGGCACTATCTTTATGGTTCTTCTTTTGAGGTCTTCAGTGATCATAAAAGTTTAAAATATTTGTTTGATCAAAAGGAGCTCAACATGAGACAGCGCAGATGGATTGAGTTTTTGAAGGATTATGACTTTGAGTTAAAGTATCATCCAGGGAAAGCTAACGTAGTCGCCGACGCTCTGAGCAGGAAGCTTGTACATACTGCTCACATGATGGTCAGAGAACATGAATTATGGAGTAGTTTCCATGCAGTAAATGTAGAAGTAGTCGAGAATCGTTTGGCTGCTCTACACATTACTGAATTTGAGAATAATTTTTGGAAAGAAATCAGAATTGCGCAACAGAAGGATGATTATTTGAATAAGATTAGGGTAGAGATTGGGGCTGGAAAGGCTGAACATTTTGATGTGACCGATGATGATGTCGTAAGATATAAAGGTAGAGTGTGTGTGCCTAATGATACTCGATTGAAAAATATCCTACTTGAGGAGGCTCATCAGAGTAGATATACCATTCATCCAGGAGCAACTAAGATGTATCATGACTTAAGACGTGGTTGGTGGTGGCCAAGAATGAAGAGAGATGTAACTGAACATGTAACTCGTTGTTTGACTTGCCAGAAAGTCAAAATTGAGCATCAGAAACCAGCCGGGATGCTACAGTCTCTTGATATTCCAGAGTGGAAATGGGACAGCATTTCTATGGACTTCATTACAGGATTGCCTAGAACATCTTCTGGTCATGACACTATATGGGTAATCGTAGATCGACTCACCAAATCAGCTCATTTTCTTGCTACTAATATCAAGTATTCTCTTGAAAAATTAACTGAAATCTACATAAGAGAAGTGGTGAGATTGCATGGAGTGCCGACAAATATTGTATCTGATCGTGATCCGAGATTCACATCAAACTTTTGGAAGTCATTACAGGAAGCCATGGGTACTCGTCTGAGTTTTAGCACCGCTTACCACCCCCAGACCGATGGGCAAACGGAACGAACCATACAAACTCTTGAAGACATGTTAAGAGCGTGTGCCATTGAGCTTAGAGGTAATTGGGATAGTCACTTGCCATTAGCTGAATTTGCCTACAATAATAGTTTTCATTCTAGCATTCAGATGGCACCTTATGAGGCATTGTATGGAAGAAAATGTAGATCGCCACTGTGTTGGACAGAATTAAGTGAGAGAACTGTTTTGGGGCCAGACATTGTTGATGAGACTACCCAAAAGATTGCTTTAATCAAGCAAAAATTACTCACAGCTCAAAGTAGACAAAAGAGTTATGCGGATAAGAGGAGAAGATCGCTTGAGTTTGAAGTAGGTGACCATGTATTTTTGAAAATCTCTCCGGTAACTGGTGTTGGAAGAGCTATTAAGGCTAAGAAATTGACACCAAGGTTTATGGGGCCTTTTGAGATCTTAAAACGAGTTGGACCAGTAGCGTACCAAGTAGCATTACCACCCCAAATTGCTGGTATACACAATGTATTCCATGTGTCACAACTGAAAAAGTATCAACCAGATCCTTCCCATATAATTGAACCCGAGGAAATTGAACTCAGGGAGAATTTGACATTCAGAGCTGAACCAGAAAGGATTGTGGATTATAAGGACAAGCAATTAAGAAATAAGACCATTAGATTGGTTAAAGTAATCTGGAAGAGCACAACTCCAGGTGATGCTACGTGGGAGACCGAGGACAGTATGCGACGTGATTATCCTCGTCTTTTTGATTAAGTAAGTAGTTAATAGTTACTAACTTCAAATTTTGAGGACAAAATTTTAAAAGGAGGGGAGAATTGTAACATCCCAATTTAAATTTTAATAGTTAATTTGGGTTAATAGAAATTTTGAAAAATATTTAAAGGTAAATAAATTAGTAGAAAATGATTATTAAATCTAACTTAGGATATAATTCTAAAAAAAATAATAAATAAAAAAAAAAAAATAATAATAAAAAATATTATTAAATTATTATTATTATTATAAAAAAAAAAAAGAAAAGGTGTAAAAACAAGAAAGGAGAAAAACAAGGAAACTTTCAGCCGCCGCGCATGAACAGTAAAATAAAATAATAAAAAAAAAGAAGGAAAGAAGAGAGAGAAAAGAATAAAAAAAATGTGTGGGACCCACTGAATTTTTATAAAACTCACCCGTTTCCTTTCATTTCTTCAATTCTTTTCCTGCGCGCGAGCTGAGGCGGAGAGAAGCGAGTTGCCGGTGCGAAATATCTAAATTTTTAAGGTAAGAGTTTTTAATAGGATATTTAGGGTGTGATTTTAAGCTTTTTAAGACTAAGTAAGTGTTCTAAAAATTTTTCTTAGTCATCCTTCTTCTTTAGTTTCTGAGTTTGTAGTGGTAGAAAATTTAAGATCTGGAAGAGGGATGAATTTATGTTGAATAAATATAGTTTTTGAGGTTGTCAGTAGTATAATAAATGTTCTAGAGTATAAATTTGTTGATGATCTTTGAATCTGTGGCTTATGGATCAAATTCTAAACTAGATCTGAAAATATATGTTGATTTATTGAGGTTTAGATGATTATTTGGGATGAGAAATGAATTATTATGGTTATAGGATTATGATTCTAAGCTAGAGACTTAATTTTTAATTTTTGGGTATTTTAGGTACGAATTTATAAAATAAAAAGAAAATTTTGATAATAGAAATTAGTTTAAAATTTGATTTTTAGATTATTAATGTTTATTGATAATTAAAAGAGGAGTTAAAAATTTTACTTAATAGTATTAACTATAGATTTGTATTAAGATTGAGATTAGGAATTATGTTATATTTTTAATTCTATTATTAGAATTATTTTATTAGTTTCAAAAATTGAAACTAATATTTATAAATAATATGTTATTTGTAGATTGTATTACTGGTGAAGATTGTGGTGAGAGAGAAATTTTAAGGAATAATTTATTGAAAAAGCCACAAGGTAACCATGCTTTTAATTTGTGATTAGTGTTACTTCATGTTAATTGGGTGATTATTGAGAAAATTATGAATTTTGTAATATTGTATAATTGTGCAATATTATTATGAATTTGTTTAATTATTGTGGGAGGTGTTGGGAGACTTGCTATTATTGTTGTATTTATGTGCCACGTGGTACGCCCCTATTGGAGCTCAATAGGTGGCTTGTAAGGGCTCGGGCTAATCTACCTTTGGCCGGGTAATTTAGCACCGAGTGAGGGCTACGGCTCGAGGTTAATGGAGGGATATAAGGATGGTTGTTTGTGTGTATTGTAATATTTTTTTTATATTTGTTGGAATTATATTATTTTTAATTCTACTTAGTAAGCACACACTTAACTGTTTGTATACACTATCATAAATTGGCTTTGGTTACTGGGACTTTTGAGTCTCATTATGTGGTTAACAATTTTCAGGAGAAGAGCCACGAGTGACACGTGGAGGAGTCCCAGAGGCTTAGTGGTATAGATCCACTGTCTCTTTTGGGTATTTAATTTATGATTTATAATGTGTTATATTGCCAATATTAGGGCTTTTTGTTTATTGTCAATTATATGAATATATAAATGTAATCATGCCTTTCAAACTATTTCTATTTTTAGTACAATTTGGATGACTGTAATTTTAATATTTGGTTTACTTTGGATTGGTTAAAATGGCATGATTATAAGGCCAAATAACTGGCTTGTGTTGAAAATTTATTAAATTGCTTATTTTACTTGTTGGGAGTATAAGGATGGACAAATGTGATTTAGTTTACTTGTTGGGAGTATAAGGATGGACAAATGTGATTTAGCCTAATGGCATGTAGGAGGTAAAAATTTATCTGAAATGTTAATTATAAAATATTTTATATTAAAATTATTGATATAAAAATGTGTTGGGTGGCTGTAACCCAACTATGGTTGAGTTAAATTATTTTAAAAAAAAAAATTTGGTGTGTTACAATATAACCCTCACAACAATTACTCACTTTTTCACTGAGCTTTTTCACCCTGCTTCTTATTATTAACTAACTTTCAAGCCAGACATCCAACTCATCCTCCGACCTGCCATACATAAAGCCAACATGTCACGCTATGTCCCATTTCACTGAGCAGACACTTGAAGGATTTGCCAAGTTTCCCAAAAACATGCGAGAACCCTTGGTTATACATAACTGTTTTGACGGGGCTTACATTCGAATAATGCCAGTGGTTGGACATACTCACTATGACTTCATGCATGTCAATGATTTTGATGGAGGGCAAAAGAACTTCTCTCATATTAAGGAGAATGGATTTGCCACTTTTCCTGTTCAATGTGCACATGCAGCTATGGCCACTTCTGCTCTGCTTGTTGCAATTTATCATTTGCCTGATATGATTATGTTAATGTAAATCTTCCAGTCTCTGGGTCATCTTCATGCAAGCGCAAGAAACCTTTGTTTTTAGATGCTGAAACAGATTTGCCTCTATCTACTGGGTTTTTGCCAAAAAACCCTATCTCGATGGATGATTCTCTTATGAACCTTCATGGGCTATGGCATTATGAGGGTGTAATGTTTGGTGCTGTATTTTTTTAATACTTTTGTTTGGTCTATTTTTAAGCTTGTCGAGTCTATTTTGTTTTAGTTTTGCCAGCTTGCAATGAGGATAGCTTGGTGGTTTGGTTCAAGTTCTTGTAGGTAGACAATAAAAGGCAGTTTAGGTAATGCTGTGTAATAAGATGTACAGGCCCAAGACTATTTATTACTATATATAGGATTAGGGTAGAAACCCTAGTGAATACAAAAGTGCCATCTAGCAATAAAGATAAGAACAAGAATAAAGTTACAATGGTATACAAGCTTATGCACAGACTGTGAGTTTAAGTTAGTATAAGTCTAAAGACTTTTGGGCCTTAGCTCTACTAGACTCATAAGACTGGGTATTAGGCTTTTGTGATAACATCTTGACATGCCCCTACAAATGAGAGCCTGGAGAGATCGAAAGGCCAAGTTTGTTCCTAAAAGTCACAAACCGAGAGTGTGTCAATGCCTTAGTGAAGATATTAGCAATGTTTTCAGATGAGGGCATATATTAAACAAGAAATCGCCGATCGATCACTCTGTCCTTAACAAAATACACATATAGTTCTATGTGCTTAGTCCTTGCATGATATATTGGGTTCGATGCTAAGGCAGCAGCACTTAGCCACGCAAGCTCAGTTGCAAGATCGGCAAGGGACCTATATTCAGATTTCGTGCTTGATCTGGATACGACCCTTTGTTTCTTATCGGGCCAAGAAATCACTAAATCACCAAAGAAGATGCAGTACCCCCTAATAGACTTTCGATCATCGGTACATACGGCTTAGTCAGCATTAGAGAAACCTTGAAGATTTAGGTAATTGCTAGGTTTAATTTGCAAACTGAGATTAGCGAAACCTTTAAGTATCGAAGTAACCTTTTAATTGCTTTCCAGTGCTTATTAGTTGGTCTTTGAGGGAATTGGCTGAGCTTATTGACTGAGAAAATAATGTTAGGTCTTGTGTTGACTAAATACTGTAAAGCACCAATAACACTTCTGTATATTGTAGGATTCTTAAGAGGAATTCCATCATGAATAGAGAGATTGTTATTAACAATCATAAGCGTAGGTACAAGTAAGCAATTCTCCATACCACACCTTTTTAGAAGCTCAAATATATATTTTTCTTGTTTAAGATACTAGCCTGTGGTATCTCGGTAGGCCTTCATTCTTAGGAAATGATGCAGATTGCCTAAGTTCTTAAGGGGAAATAAGGCATTCAGCCTTTTAATGAACAAATTAAGCAGATGTGTGTTATTGCCAGTGATGATAATATCATCCACATATATCAAACAAACATAACACTATCCTTCAATTTAAGGAAAAACAGGGTGCTATAACATTTGGAGTGGGTGAAATTCTAGCTTTACAAGGTATTTTTTAGTCTATCAAACTAGGCTCTAGATGCTTGTTTTTGACCATAGATAGCTATATTCGATAGACAAATATGATTGGGATACCTCTTATAGATAAAACCTTCAGGTTGTTTCATTAGAACCCTTTCTTGAAGAAAACCATTTAAGAAAGCATTGTTTATATCTAACTGTCTTATTTGCCAATTAAGACTGACAGCAATAGTGAGAACAAACCTTAGATTAGAGGGCTTAAGAACTGGACTGAAAGTCTTATCATAGTCAATACATGGATGTTGCTAAAACCCCTTAGCTACTAGTCGAGATTTGGGCTTTAAAAATTTACCATCTGGACCATAGTTGCTCTTAAAGATCCACTTGTAATCCACAGGTCTTTCTTTCCCATTAGATAGTACTAACACCCAAGTTTGATTTTTAACCGATGCATTGAACTCTTCAATCATGGATCGACACCATAAATCTAATTTGAGTGCCTCTTGAATATTATTAGGTTATGCAACCACCTGGAGTTCATTTGTAGTTACTAGACCAACATAAGGCAGTTTTGGTTTATGTATACCAGATTTATTACGTGTGATCATATGATGTCTAGGCTGAATATCCTGTGTCTGATTTGAATCTGTGTCAAGTACATATTGAGTGAGCAGTCTTCTTGCACAAGAAGAAGAATCAGAGATTTGTTAGCACTTGATAGACTAGGTAAAGCATGAGACAGAGGTACATCATAATCATGTTCAGTAATTTCTTTAATTCTCACATTGGGACTAGGTGAATTAGAATTAACCTGGTTATTGGCTGGAATAGGGGAACCAGAAGCCAAGGCAACATCACCTATGATGTTTGGTGTCATTTGCTGATCAACTTGAGTGCATTTAATAGGAAAATTTTTTAGAGATGGCTAAAAGAATACATCATAATCTCAACTTTAGGCACCTTCCTTTTATTCAAGAAACCATCTGCAAAAGGAAAGACTGATTCATTAAACTCCACATTGCTGGATAAATACACTCTTCCAGTAGGACTTAGGCACCTATAACCCTTATGATGGTTGCTGTACCCTAAGAAAACACATCTCATGCTTCTAAACTGTAGTTTATGTTGATTATAGGCTATAAGACAAGGGTAACATATAGAGCCAAACACCTTAAGATTCTTATAGTCTGGATATTTAGTAAATAATCTCTGATAGGGAGAAATACCACCAAGAACAGGAGTAGGTAGCTTGTTAATAAGCTCAGTGGATGTATGAAAAGCTTCCCACCAATAGAATAAGGGCATATGAGCCTGAGTTAAAAGAGTTAAGCCAATCTCTACTATATGTTTATGTTTTCTTTCTACTCTACCATTTTGTTGTGAAGTGTGAGGACAAGAATGTTTGAACAAGATACCTGCATCTTGCCAACTTGGTGAAACTTCTATTTTTTTTTTGTCAAATTGATTTTCCACAAATTGTTTGAATTTAACGAACATAGATAATGCTTCATCCCTGGTTTTTAAAGGAAAAATCCAACTATAGCGACTGAAATCATCCAAAAATAGTATGTAATATTTGTAACCATTCAAAGATTGAGTTGGGGAAGGTCCCCACAAATCTGTGTGAACAAGATCAAGAGGATTAAAGGCATGTGAAATAGAGACTTTATAAGGTAGTGAGTGAGACTTTGCAAACTTGCAAGATTCACAAAACAAAGGTTGATCATTCTCATTGATTTTGATATTACATTTAGTAATAACTTGTTTCAAAATGAGGTCATTAGGATGACTAAGTCTACAATGTCAAAGTCTCTTGGATTTAGTATTGTTGTTGTTTCTAACTTATTCAGTCGAGAGACCTAACTGTGGATCTGTAAAATTTTCTTTTTGTCGTCTGACCTTTTTTGTATCAACCTTGTAAAGTCCTCCTCTACTTCTCATTCCTTGAAGAAGAGGTTTCCTTGTCCCCTGTTTTTCCATAGTCTTAGAGTTAAGAAAAATTATAGCATCATTATCTTCAGTAAGTTTAGGAATACTAAGAAGGTTCTTCTTAGCAGTAGGAGCAAATAAAATATCTTTAAGCACAATAGAATTTTTGAGAAGATTTTGAATTCTAGAAGTACTAATTTGTTCAACTTCCATGTTTTGTCCATTTGCAACAAATAACTGAATCTTACCTTCATTTGTTATAGGATTGTCAAGTCTGGAAGCATTATTGGTGACATGTGCGGTGGCTCCACTATCAAGATACTAAGAGGCATCATTAACTACTTCAGGTGAAGCATAGGACACGGCATTTTGGCCAGCTTGAGTATCATCAAATGGATTCTTATTGTTACTACTGTTGGTGGGAGGTTTGAATGAGCGGTCAAACCTCTTGTAACAATTCTTAACATGATGGCCAGCTTTCTCACATAAAGCACAAATTAGTCTATCACCATTACGACCGATCTACCTCTACCACGAGAAGTTCTACCACCACGAGAGTTACGCTAAGGACCACGAGAAGAATTAGAGAAAGTAAGATTTGCAAACTGTGATGAGACATTCATCTGTGAGATTTGATTTAATTGTTCCAGCCAAGACTTATAAGTAAGCACTCAGCCTAGAATTCAATCCGACTAATGTCATCTTGTTTTGAAAGTTGAACAACAATAAGGTTATATTCCCCATCAAGTCCTGATAGCATTTAGAGAAGAAAATCAGAACGGGGAACAACACTTCCAGCAAGTGCTAGACTCTCAGAAAGAGCTTTCATCTTGGAGAGATACTCTTGCATGGAGGATGAACCCTTCTTAGTGCGTTGTAACTCAGAACGAAGCATGAGAAACCTAGCTTTGTTCTGTGCACTTGTTATTTCCTTTACAGTGTGCTAAAGACCAACAGAGGTGGGGACACTAGTCATTTCAGAGGAAACATCAATAGTCATGGTATTTAGAAGCCAACCAAAGAGAAGCTGGTCGGCCGCAACTCAGTCTTCAAACTCTGGGTTAAGTTTAGAAATGCCATCTTGAATAAGAAATTGAGACAGAGAGAGACTTGTGCCATTGATAAAACCTTCAAGTTTGTGGCCCTTGATGGTTGGAAGAATATGGGTAGACTATAAGGTATAATTTATTCGATCAAGTTTTACAGCATAGGATTGTGAGAGACCACCAAAGGCAGTAGAGTTTTTAGGCAGGTTTGAGGCTGAAATAAGTGAGCTCTGAGTAGTTGTGGGTGTTTTTGGATTGTTTTGGGAGGTGGAATCTGCCATGGTAGCAATGCCTATGCATGGCTCTGATACTAAGACAATAAAAGGTAGTATAGGTAATGCTGTGTAATGAGGTGCACAGGCCTAAGACTGTTTATTACTATATATAGGATTAGGGTAGAAACCTTAGTGAATACAAAAGTGCCATCTAGAAATAAAGATAAGAACAAGAATAAAGTTACAATGGTATACAAGCTTATGTACAGACTGTGCGTGTAAGCTAGCATAAGTCTGAAGACTTTTAGGCCTTAGCTTTATTGGACTTATAAGACTGGGTATTGGGCTTTTGTGGTAACATCTTGACACAGGTTGTTTGCTTTCTAACTCAACTTTTACAAGTTTGGTTTTTCAAATCCTACGGGATATCCATCAAAGAACTGGTTATTTCTGTGGGACTTGGTGCTAATAAGTTCTTCTTTTGGCTCAATGTCTTGTTCAACCTGTCTTATGGGATGGTTTTTAAACTAGTTACTTATAATTTTTATATGAGCCTTCAAAATGATCATTTGTAAGAGTTTGTGCTTGGCAACTTTGACCTTTTTCTCATGTTAGCTCAATGTGGTTTTTCTGATCGTTATGTTTTCCACGTCTTATTGTTGCTTTTTTATTTTTGTTCAATTGTTTTTATAGTCCGTGTCTTTTGTTGGGCTTTTAGGTTTTGTCTAATCTAAAGGTTTTTTTAGTTGTAATCATTTTACTGTTTATATATATTTTGACTTCATTTCAAAATAATAATGATAATAAGTAACAATACTAATTTCTTATTAATTGGCAGTGGTGGTGGTGGTGGTGGTAGTCGTAGCAGCAGCAGTAGTGGTAGAAGTAGCACTACTACAAAAAAAGGAATAAGTGACGGTTCTTTTAATCTATAAATGATGGTTAATACATGTCATTTATATGGCTGACATTTAAAGTCCATCAATAAATGACAGTTATAAAACTGTCATTTAAAATAAAATTTTTACATAAGCACAAGTGAAATGAGAATATAAATGATGGGTAAATAAGTTACCCGTCATTTAAAGTCAGGATAAATGATACTTACCCATCATTTAAAGGGCATTGACAGGTAAAATACTTACCCGTCATTTAAAGTATGCTATAATTTTTTACCATACTTTAAATGACGGGTAAATAAGATACCTGTCATTTAAAGTCTAGATAAATGACAGGTATCTTAGTTACTCGTCATTTATTGTATGGTTTTTTTAATATGTGAGCTATTTTTATACCAGCCCCCCCTGCAAAAAGAAATTAAAATAGCAGCAACCAGCTATTTTAAATTTGAATATCAATGAAATTTATTGTATTCAATTTCAAATTAATCAATAAACAAATATAATTACATAAAATGAATTATTTTCAAAAATAAATTATCTATTAAAAATATAAACTTCCTAACTACTTCTTCAAGGTAGTTCTATTGATATTCTTCGTATGAGCTTTACACTTGAAAAATGTATTGACACTATTTTTTAATTACCTCATTTATTTCTACATCCCTGAATTCTTCAACATAAGAATCATTATAGTACTACAATATATAAATGATCTACCATATATTAATTTTAATAAATTAAATATTTTATAATTTAAAAGTTAATATTATTGACATACCATTTTAGGAATTATGTTCTCGTTATGGATAATGATGTCTTTCATGAATCTTATGATGCAATAGCCACAATCCAAGCTATTTTTCTTTTGTCTTGGACACTAAAAATTAAAAAATCAATGAATATGTATTAATTCATTAAATTTCAATTTAATAAATGATTCCAATTACCTTAATTATATTTCAAGTGTAGGCTGCATCAAAATTTGTAAAGGACCTTGGAATTGATTGTTTTGTGTTAGTACAGTATAACAATCGCCCTAATGAAACAGTAAAAAATATGTTAGTATGGAATTTAAATAATTAAATAAATATGTGAAATATTTTATGCACTTATGTATTAATCAACTCCAATAAAATTTGTCTCCTCCCTAGTTCCCCTATAAGAGAATCGAGATAATATATTTTTGGAGTATTGCCGAATGGTTTGGCGACGATCAACATCCAATGGTTTCTAATAGTATTAACAAGTGTTACAAAATTATAATTAATCCATTAAATTAAAAATAAAAAATTATTAAGATAAGTGAGAATTATGTTACCCTTGACAGTATGGTATTATGAATAATGTTCCCTTTTGAGTCCTTGTTTTGAAATTTTGCTTAATTCCTTTGCTTGCTCTAAAATTTTGTCACTTTTAATTAAGGCATGTGCACCTACTTCATGAGGACTAACGAAGATGAACTTCGTTTGTAGATCAAAACAGACAACAAATTTGTCATACAAGCACCTATTATAAATACAAGAAATGAACTAGTTTATATTTAAAATATTAACTATTCATATATGGAAGAAAATTACTGTATGTAGAAGCTGAGAACAGTAAGACTGGTCATATAATGTTGAAGCACTTCATCAACAACGTCAAGTGAAAGTATATCATATCGGTTTTTGCCATATATACCATCCTCGAATGGGATTTGCAGGACCGGAGAATTAGATCTATGAACTATTGCATATGCCTAAAGTAAATTTCTATGTTGGCTTAGCAATTGAGGCTCTTGTTCAGGCACAGTTTTATGGGAGACTGCCTTTTTAGAGGAGAGCCTAAATCAGGGTATCATCTTTTTTTTTTTACTGTGCATCTTTGCTAGTAGAAGAGAGAGATGAGGTGGATGTCAAAGCTTCCCATCTTTGATCTGTTCATCCGCATGCCATGTCAAATTTTTTGCATCCTCTGCACTATTGTACAACTGTCTAAATCTAGGTACAATGGGAAGTACCATGACGCCTTCTCTAGACTCTTCCCATTCTCTTTGTAGCGCAGGGCATTGCATTTTGGAAACTCCATTAATGATGCATATTCATTTCTAAATAATATGCAATCATTAGGACAAGCGTGTATTTTCTCACAACTCATGCCAATTGAGCGTAACATTTATTTTACCTCATACATAGTCCTTAGAAGCTCAATGTTCGCAGGTAGAAGTTGTTTTATAACTTTAAGATTTTCTATAAAGCTCTTATCACTCCATCCATTGCTCACTTTTAAGTTGTACAATTGCAACACTGCTGATAACTTTGTGAATTCGGTGCAACCAGTGTAACATCCTAATTTAAATTTTAATAGTTAATTTGAATTAATAGAAATTTTAAAAAAAAAATATTGAGAGGTAAGTAAATTAGTAGAAAATGATCATTAAATCTAACTTAGGATATAATACTAAATAAAAATTTAAAAAAAATAAAAATAAAAAAATAAAAAAAAATAAAAAAAAATAAAAAAATATTATTAAATTATTATAATAAAAAAGAAAAAGAAAAGGAATTAAAAAAAAAGGAAGAAGAAGAAGAAAACCAGTTGCTTTCGGCGCCGCGTCATGATTACATAAAATAATAAAAAAAAAGGGAGAGAGAGGAAAGAAGAAATAATAAAAAAAAGGTGTGAGACCCACTGAATTTTTATAAAAACTCACCTATTTCTTCATTTTTTCATTCCTTCTTTCGTGCCTGAGCTGAGGCAGAGAGAGCATCTGTGAGCCAAGTTCACCGGTGCTGGGTTTTAAGGTAAGAGTTTTTAATAGGATATTTAAGGTGTGATTTTAAGCTTTTCAAGACTAAGTAAGTGTTCTAAAATTTTTTCTTAGTCATCCTTCTTCTTTGGTTTCTGAGTTTGTAGTGGTAGAAAATTTAAGATCTGGACGAGGGATGAATTTATGTTGAATAAATATGATTTTTGAGATTGTCAGTAGTATAATAAATGTTCTAGAGTATAAATTTGTTAATGATCTTTGAATCTGTGGCTTATGGATCAAATTCTAAACTAGATCTGAAAATATATGTTGATTTATTGAGGTTTAGATGATTATTTGGGATGAGAAATGAATTATTATGGTTATAGGATTATGATTCTAAGCTAGAGACTTAATTTTTAATTTTGGGTATTTTAGGTACGAATTTAAAATAAAAAGAAAATTTTGATAATAGAAATTAGTTTAAAATTTGATTTTTAGATTATCAATGTTTATTGATAATTAAAAGAGGAGTTAAAAATTTTACTTAATAGTATTAACTATAGATTTGTATTAAGATTGAGATTAGAATTATGTTATATTTTTAATTCTATTATTAGAATTATTTTATTAGTTTCAAAAATTGAAACTAATATTTATAAATAATATGTTATTTGTAGATTGTATTACTGGTGAAGATTGTGGTGAGAGAGAAATTTTAAGGAATAATTTATTGAAAAAGCCACAAGGTAACCATGCTTTTAATTTATGATTAGTGTTACTTCATGTTAATTGGGTGATTATTGAGAAAATTATAATTTTGTAATATTATATAATTGTGCAATATTATTATAAATTTATTTGATTATTGTGGGAGGTATTGGGAGACTTGCTATTGTTGTTGTATTTATGTGCCACGTGGTACGCCCCTATTGGAGCTCAATAGGTGGCTTGTAAGGGCTCGGGCTAATCTACCTTTGGCGGGGTAATTTAGCACCAAATGAGGGCTACGGCTCGAGGTTAATGGAGGGATATAAGGATGGTTGTTTGTGTGTATTGTAATATTTCTTATATTTGTTGGAATTATATTATTTTTAATTTTCACTTATAAGTACACACTTAACTGTTTGTATACACTATCATAAATTGGCTTTGGTTACTGGGACTTTTGAGTCTCATTATGTGGTTAACAATTTTCAGGAGAAGAGCCACGAGTGACACGTGGAGGAGTCCCAGAGGCTTAGTGGTATAGATCCACTGTCTTTTTGGGTATTTAATTTATGATTTATAATGTGTTATATTGCCAATATTAGGGCTTTTTGTTTATTGTCAATTATATGAATATATAAATGTAATCATGCCTTTCAAACTATTTCTATTTTTGGTACAATTTGAATGACTGTAATTTTAATATTTGGTTTACTTTGGATTAGTTAAAATGGCATGATTATAAGGCCAAGTAACTGGCTTGTGTTGAAAATTTATTAAATTGCTTATTTTACTTGTTGGGAGTATAAGGATGGACAAATGTGATTTAGCCTAATGGCATGTGGGAGGTAAAAATTTATCTGAAATGTTATAGTGTGTGAGTTGAAGCCAATTATAAAATATTTTATATTGAAATTATTGATATAAAAATGTGTTGGGTGGCTGTAACCCATTATGGTTGAGTTAAATTATTTTAAAAAAAAATTTTGGTGTGTTACAAATTTTGGTATCAGAGCTGCATATTTCAAATTCTTATAAATTATGAAATTATTATACATTAACCTAGTTTATTGGCAATATACATTATTAAATCATAATACTTCTCCATTATTTTTCTTGTCTTGAGATTAGTGTTAACTTAATTATGTGACTTCCATCCTTTAGGAGGGGAGAGATGGTGTCCAAAACTAGGAGAGGTGGCGAAATTGCCGGTGATTCTATAGAGCCAATAGGAAATGACATACCTTCACTGCCACAACCGGAGCCCACACAGCAACAAATAGGGCAGGGCGAGCCCATACAGTCACAACTAAGGCAGGATGAGCCAACCATGAGGCAAATGATGGATCTACTATATAATCTTAGTGACCGCATGAAGAGACAAGAAGAAGAGCCGCTTTAAGACAATATAAGGAGAATGCCAATCGAGAGGGAAATGGCCAACAAGAAGGAAGCCATACCAAGGTATTCAATACGAGCCAATCTGCTGATGAAGGCTCACCTCCCTATTCTCACCATGAGACTCGTTCAAAGAATATGAGTCTCCACTCTGAGCAACAGACATCCACGATCACAAAGATTTGGAGTACTTTTCGTAAGTTTAATCCTCCTACTTTCGATGGAAATCTTAAGCCGGCGGTGGTTGAAGAATGGATAGATCAATTGGAGAGTATTTTTCGTATGGTTGTGTGCACTTCTAATCAAAAGGTGCAGCTGGCAATATTCTTACTACAAAAGAGTGCTAAGAAATGGTAGGAAATATCGGGACCGAAGGATGATTCCTCTCTTACTTGGAAAGATTTTAAAGCCATATTGTTTGAGAATTATTTTCCTACTGCACTGAGAGCAGAAAAGGAGGCTGAGTTTCATGCATTTCGTCAGGGTGATCTAGATGAGGATGAATTTATTGAACAATTCTAGAATTATCTAAATACTCCACTTACCTCCAAAAACATGAAGATACGGAGTGGATGGCTGAACGATTACTAGAGAAGACGAGGCCTGATCTAAGGGAACAGTTAGCCCCTTTTGAGATCAAGACATTTAGTGAGATGTGTAATAAGCTTCGAATAGTTTCTTGGAGGAAGAGAGAGGCTAGATTAGAAGCTGATAGAGAGAGGAGGAAAAAACCTCATGGGAAGCCCCCTATCCACACCAGACCTATTGGTGGAGTAGAGAAGAGGAGCAGTTAAATTTTTGGAGGCTTTAGAAATCAGAAGAAGAAGGGCTACTATCATAAGGGCCAGATCTATAGAGGGAATCAGAGTGGGAGTCAAGGGTCCTACAGGAGCCCAACTACCTCTAATCCTACTCCTGGTGCTGCTAGTAATCAAGCATGCAGTAAGTGTGGGAAGTTTCATTCTGGTGATTGTTGGGTTTGTTACATCTGCCAGAAGCCTGGTCATATTGCCCGATTCTGCTATCAAAATCAGAATAGGGGTAATGATCAGAGACCTACAGTACCAGCACGAGTGTATGCCCTCTCTAGGCCGGAGGCTGTTAACAACCCTAATGCTATCCGAGGTATACTCCGAATCCTTGATAATGATGTTTGTGCTTTGTTTGATTCGGGTGCTACACACTCTTTTGTGTCTGATGAATGTATAAAAAGATGTAAATTGCCTGTGTGTACCTTACCTTTTGATGTAAGATTTCTACTCCTGCTGGTTTGACTGTAAGGACTGCTAAGGCATGTCTAAATGTAGAGGTTGAGTATGAGGGTCGAAAGACCACCATAGACCTCATTTGTTTGTCTTTGTCTGGGATTGATGTTATTGCAAGGATGGATTGGTTGTCTGCAAATGGAGCTGTACTTAATTGTCAGAAAAAGAGTGTGTCACTCTTAGCTCTTACTGTAACTCCTGTAGAGTCCCAAAGTCCTATGTTATTGTCTGCCGCTTAAGTAGAACAGTGTATAAGAAAGGGCTGTCAAGCTTTTATGATTTTCTTCTCAATCAAGACAGAGATTGAAGAAGGTGTAGATCAGATTCTAGTAGTGAGAGAATTCCCTGACGTCTTTCCTACTGAAGTGATCGGTTTGCCTCCAGAACAAGAGGTTGAGTTCTCAATTGAGCTCGTACCTGGTACGGGGCCTATTTCTAAGGTACCCTATAGGATGTCTCCATCGGAGTTAGCTGAGTTGAAGAGACAAATTGAAGAGTTGTTAGAGAAGGGGTTTATCAGACCGAGTGTATCACCATAGGGGTCACCGGTACTGTTTGTGAAAAAGAAAGATGGAAGCCTTAGATTGTGTATTGATTATAGACTATTGAATAAGGTAACCATCAAGAACAAGTACCCCTTACCTCAAATTGATGATTTGTTAGACTAATTAGTCAATTCAGCGGTGTTTTCTAAGATTGATCTAAGATCAGGGTATCATCAATTGAGGGTTAGAGCAAAAGATATCCCTAAAACTGCTTTTAGGACTAGCTATGGGCACTATGAGTTCCTAGTGATGCCGTTTGGGTTAACAAATGCCCCAGCTGTCTTCATGGATTATATGAATCGAATCTTCAGGCCTTATCTCGATGAATTTATTGTAGTCTTTATTGATGACATACTTATTTATTCTCGGGATGAGGTAGACCATGTTAGACATCTTAAAATTGTTTTGGAGATATTAAGAGAGCACATGCTCTATGCCAAGTTGAGCAAATGTGATTTTTGGCTTAAAGAAGTTAAATTCTTAGGCCATGTTGTTTCAGAAGAAGGGGTAGCGGTGGACCCTAGTAAGATAGATGCAGTGATGAAATGGGAGCAACCTCGAAGTGTGACAGAGATTAGGAGTTTCTTGGGTCTTGCAGGCTACTATCGTCGTTTCATTAAGGGTTTTTCACAAATTGCAATGCCCTTGACTAAGTTGACCAGGAAAGATGCTCCATTTATTTGGACGAACGAGTGTGAAGTTGCCTTTCAGGAGCTAAAAAAGAGGTTGACCACTACACCGGTGCTCACCTTACCTGTTCCAACTGCTCCTTATACCTTGTATACTGATGCTTCTAAGAAAGGTTTAGGTTGTGTATTGATGCAGGAGGATCGAGTAGTGGCTTATGCCTCTCGACAGTTGAGACCTCATGAGGAAAATTACCCTACTCATGACTTGGAGCTTGATGCTGTGGTATTTGCCTTGAAGATTTGGAGGCATTATCTTTATGGTTCTTCTTTTGAGGTCTTCAGTGATCATAAAAGTTTAAAATATTTGTTTGATCAAAAGGAGCTCAATATGAGACAACGTAGATGGATTGAGTTTTTAAAGGATTATGACTTTGAGTTAAAGTATCATCCAGGGAAAGCTAACGTAGTCGCCGACACTCTGAGCAGGAAGCTTGTACATACTGCTCACATGATGGTCAGAGAACATGAATTATGGAGTAGTTTCCATGCAGTAAATGTAGAAGTAGTCGAGAATCGTTTGGCTGCTCTACACATTACTAAATTTGAGAATAATTTTTGGGAAGAAATTAGAATTGCGCAACAGAAGGATGATCATTTGAATAAGATTAGGGTAGAGATTGGGGCTGGAAAGGCTGAACATTTTGATGTGACCGATGATGATGTCGTAAGATATAAAGGTAGAGTGTGTGTGCCTAATGATACTCGATTGAAAAATATCTTACTTGAGGAGGCTCATCAGAGTAGATATACCATTCATCCAAGAGCAACTAAGATGTATCGTGACTTAAGACGTGGTTGGTGGGGGCCAAGAATGAAGAGAGATGTAACTGAACATGTAACTCGTTGTTTGACTTGCCAGAAAGTCAAAATTGAGCATCAAAAACCAGCCGGAATGTTACAGTCTCTTGATATTCCAGAGTGGAAATGGGACAGCATTTCTATGGACTTTATTACAGGATTGCCTAGAACATCTTCTGGTCATGACACTATGGGTAATCGTAGATGACTCACCAAATCAGCTCATTTTCTTACTACCAATATCACGTATTTTCTTGAAAAATTAACTGAAATCTACATAAGAGAAGTGGTGAGATTGCATGGAGTGCCGACAAATATCATATCTGATCGTGATCCAAGATTCACATCAAACTTTTGGAAGTCATTACAGGAAGCCATGGGTACTCGTCTGAGTTTTAGCACCGCTTACCACCCCCAGACCGATGGGCAAACGGAACGAACCATACAAACTCTTGAAGACATGTTAAGAGCTTGTGCCATTGAGCTTAGAGGTAATTGGGATAGTCACTTGCCATTAGCTAATTTGCTATAATAATAGTTTTCATTCTAGCATTCAGATGGCACCTTATAAGGCATTGTATGGAATAAAATGTAGATCGCCACTGTGTTGGACAGAATTAAGTGAGAGAACTATTTTGGGGCCAGACATTGTTGATGAGACTACCCAAAAGATTGCTTTAATCAAGCAAAAATTACTCACAGCTCAAATTAGACAAAAGAGTTATGCGGATAAGAGGAGAAGATCGCTTGAGTTTGAA
Organism: Prosopis cineraria; assembly: GCF_029017545.1. Taxonomy (NCBI): domain Eukaryota; kingdom Viridiplantae; phylum Streptophyta; class Magnoliopsida; order Fabales; family Fabaceae; genus Prosopis; species Prosopis cineraria. The sequence continues at coordinate 633 of NW_026557148.1, read as the reverse complement.
GTAGGTGACCATGTATTTTTGAAAATCTCTCCAGTAACTGGTGTTGGAAGAGCTATTAAGGCTAAGAAATTGACACCAAGGTTTATGGGGCCTTTTGAGATCTTAAAACGAGTTGGACCAGTAGCGTACCAAGTAGCATTACCACCCCAAATTGCTGGAATACACAATGTATTCCATGTATCACAACTGAAGAAGTATCAACCAGATCTTCCCATATAATTGAACCCGAGGAGATTGAACTCAGGGGAATTTGACATTCAGAGCTGAACCAGAAAGGATTGTTGGATTACAAGGACAAGCAATTAAGAAACAAGACCATTAAATTGGTTAAAGTAATTTGGAAGGGCACGACTCCAGGTGATGCTACGTGGGAGACTGAGGACAGTATGGGACGTGATTATCCTCATCTTTTTAATTAAGTAAGTAGTTAATAGGTTACTAACTTCAAATTTTGAGGACAAAATTTTTAAAAGGAGGGGAGAATTGTAACATCCCAATTTAAATTTTAATAGTTAATTTGGTTAATAGAAATTTTGAAAAAAAATATTGAGAGGTAAGTAAATTAGTAGAAAATGATCATTAAATCTAACTTAGGATATAATTCTAAAATAAAAAATTTAAAAAAAAATAAAA